>NC_041387.1:264171655-264283153 GCF_002162155.2 Triticum dicoccoides
GGGGGGGGTCTTTGTAGTTCGCATGCATATATACTCCATCTATAGGTCTCTCTCGCACACTATGTATGATACTCTAGTCCAAGCTACATATCTTGGGTACACTCATCGTACGCACACAAATTCCTTGGCTCGTTGCCCGTAACTCTCTCATGCACCACTTTGTCGTCTTGGAGCTCTTCCCCCTCTCTCTCAAACTCTCCATCTACCTGGGTCACACATACACATGCATATCTCACTCGCACTCGATAGGCCCATCTAAAACTCTATCTCTCTCCCTCGTTCTCTCTCCATCTCACACACACACACAATCTCATGCCTAGCTAGCCAATTATGATGGTCTCTCACTCAATTGTAGGCACATGCAGTCCCCCTATATGTATATGACTAGCTAATCTTACTCTCCATCACAAACATGTGCATGGTCTATCTCGATTTCTCTCGGGGCATCTTTCTATCGCGCACGCACCTCCATTGATCTCCCACCCATATAGTCCCCGCACGATCTCGAGGGGATCTCTCTATCACAAACACACCCTCTCTCCCTCCCCATGCGTCCATGTTCTCCATGTGTCCCTCTCGACCTTTGTTCCTTGTTGGCCAGACCTCTATTAGACATGTGCTACAGGGGTGTCTCTCTCCGTTGCAAACAATCACACACTAGCTATCTTCATGTATCTCCTCGCCTCACTTTTCTATCTCGGAGATGCATGAGTGATATGTTCGCATAAGAAATGAAAAAACACACACTCTCTCTAATTTATCGTTTGTTGTCACTTTCTGTTTCACACACATACTCTTTTTGCACACTTACTCATTCTCCTTCACACGCACTTGATCTGTCTCGACTTAGGCACTCTCCTCGGTCCATAGCATATAGATTTATTGAAAAGTCAAACATCACAAAGTTTGACCATGTACATGGACAAAAACAATTACATCTAGAATGGCAAACATATACCATTAGATTCAGCATGAGATGTAGTTTTGTATGATGTATCTTTGGTATTGTAGATACAATAAAATTTGCATAAACCTGATCAAAGTTCCCAAAGTTTGACTTCTAAAAAATTTACATGCATTGAATTATCGAGCGGATGGAATATCTCTTTCCCCCTCTCTGCTATCTGACGCACCACTCAGCCTTATCGGGGCTCCTCAATCTCTCTCAAACTTTATTGGTCAGTTTGGTCCGTGACCTGACCGTCATGCCTTGATGGCCAGTACTGCCTGGTGTGGACATGAGATGTAAAATATTTCTGCCTGTCCAGGCTTGTGTGGTGCTGAAGCTTTTGGTTCATGCCTGGGCCAGGCAAAACATCAACGTCCCATCAATCAGTCCATGCAACAATTATTTAATGCAAATATCTATCCAGGCTGTTGTTAGCCTCGTGGCCACACGGCCAGGCACGACCAAGCGTTCGAAATCGGTCGCCTGGGCCAGGCTACTTGTAGTGTCTGGAGTCCAGCCAGGCTAACTAAAGTACAAGGGAATCCAGGCCAGGCGGGCTTTCTTTTTCACAGGGTAGCAACCAAACAAGCGTGCATGAAATCCAGGCACAACCCCAGGCCAGGCAAAAGATGCTCAAGACTCAAACCAAACTGACCTTATATCTCCCTGGTTCACACATACTCATGTCTCGCTCGCGATATACATATAGACCCATCCAACACTCTCCGCCCTTGTTCTCTCTCCATGTGACACGCCCCCCCCCCTAAGTATCATAATCCCTCACTCCATCATAGGCGCAAGCACTCCCCCTCCTAAGTATGATTGTCTCTCACTAGCCATTAGGAACACACGTATTGTCTCCTTCCATCCATACGTCTATCTCGATATCTCTCGGGGCATCTTGTATCACGCATACACCTTGTCACTCGATCTCCCACCCATGTAGTCCCATCACGATCTCCAGGGGATCTCTCTATGACAAACATACACTCTCTCCTCCCCATGTCTGCATTTTCTCCATACGTCTCTCTCGACCTCTCTCCCTTGTTTGTCAGACCCCTCTTGGCCACGTGCTAGGGGTCTTGCTCTCTAGGTTCCAAACAACCACACACTATCTCCTCACCTTGCCTCTGTTGTCGAAGATGCATGTGTGATATGTTTGCATAAGACACACATGATTTTTCTCTACTTCTATAGTGTGTTGTCCATGTCTCTTACACACATGCACACACACTTTTTTCACTCACTCTTTCTATTTCTCTCTCTCTATCTCTCTCTCTACTTAGGGACTCTGTCACCTCCATAAGCATATGGATGTTTTGAAAAGTCAAACCTCAGAAAAGTTTGACCAGGTATATGTGGAGAAACACATTTACATCTAGAACGATCATTAGATTCATCACAACATGTACTTACTTCATACTATCATTTATCTTTGGTATTGTAGATATAAGTAATTTCTTTATAAACTTGGTCAAAGTTTCAAAAGTTTGAGTTTAAAAAAATGTTGGAACTACATTATTGAACGGAGGGAGTAGCTCTTTCTCTCTCTCTCTGCTATCTCTCACGGGCCTCCCCTCTCACTCGAACTCTCTATATCGATGGATTATACGCTCACTGTGTCAGTGTATAGCTCCGTATATTGTTTAGTTGACCGGTCAACCAGTCCACATGCTGCCTTGTCAGCTCATGTTCTGTATCTTCGTGTGCTGGCCCATGTGGCAGTGGGTGAAAATAAGTAAACTAGAGGCCCATCTGACACGCGGTGAAGTAAACAAAGTTGAAACCACTCGGGGTAACACCCCGCACGCTAGTAAATTGAGGGCGCATTGAGGACACACTTCTTGCGCGTGAAGGACGCACTCGCGCACAATTCACCACTGCCTGGTGGCATGCACAGATGGACGCACTCGCGCACACCCAGCAAACAACACACACCAGCACACGTGTACACCGGGGTCGCCACCGGTTGAGATGGACGACAAGGTAACCAACAAGCGGAGGCGGCTCTAGCCAAAACCGCATCCGGTGAGCCTGGACTTCATCAGCAGCCTCCCTGACGACATGCTGCTCGACATCATCGGCCTCCTCCCCACCAAATATTCCGTGCAGACCACCCTGCTCTCCCGGCGGTGGCGCCCCTTCTGGCGCCATGTCCCCCTCAACCTCACCATCGACAGCTGCCTCTGCGACGGGGATTGCAAACACATGGCTGTAGTCTCCAAGATCCTTTCATCGCACCCTGGGCCAGCCAGACGCCTTGACATCCGCATGTTCAGTACCAACTGCAAGGTCCAACCCAAGTTCGACGAGTGGTTCTTATCCCCCGCCCTAGATCAGCTCGAGGAGCTCAGCTTTGAAGCTATACGATGTCGCTCTCTGCCGCCGTCCGCGCTCCGCCTCACGCCAACGCTGGGACGCGCCAGCTTCAGCTCCTGCTATCTTCCCCAGATTAATGTCGCGCCCACCCTTCTTCTCCCTAAACTCAAGCAGCTCGACCTCTTCGACGTTGTCATCTTCAAGAAGGCTATGGAGCACCTACTCCGTAGCTGTACTGCGCTCAAGTACCTTCGTCTTGAGCAGATCTACGGGTTCATTAGCCTCCACATCGCCTCGACGAATCTCCGATGGATTTATGTGTCTTGCTGGCCCTGCAACAAGACATCAATTGGGAAGAGATCACTCCAGCTGTTCCATGTTATGGTCATTGAGAATGCGCCTTTCCTTGAGAGATTGCTTGTATCGGATCTAGAAGGTCCAACAAAAATCAGGGTCATTGACGCACTGAAATTGACAGCGCTGGTGTACTCGTCTGCCAAATTCTCCGAGCTCTTTATTGGATCCGTAATCGTTCAGGTACAACACTCATCTTCTTCTCTGTCTTCTTGAAATGCACATTTTTTAATTTCTTCTTGATGTATTTACGACCGTCTTCCAGAAAATGATTCCCACAAGCTTGACCCAGTCTATGCGCACAGTGAAGACCTTGGCAATAAAATCTATTGGCCCCAATCTGGATCAAGTTGTTGGATTCCTTACATGCTTTCCATGAACGGAGAAGCTACTCATTGAGGTGAAACTTCTTTCCTATTAGTAAATGGTAATCACAATGTAGCTTAATTTTTTCGTAATTTTCCCAAATTACGATGACAAGTGTAGTGTTCAAAACTGCATCTATGCACTGCACCGAAAGAAATGTTTTTAGTATTTGTTTTCTCACGTGATCACCTGCATCGTTTTTTTGCTGTACTACTATAGTAGCCTAGGGTAGTCATAGTGGAAAGTAACTTAGACTACTCCAGTAACTCTATGGTTCCCCTAAGAGCAAGTACTACCTCCGTCCTAGTTTACTCTTCCTATTTTGTAGTATCAAAATTTGACCATAGATTTAACTGACAAAATCTTAATCCATGTCACTAAGAACTATATCGTTGGATTCGTATTTGAACATAATTTCAAATGGTGTAATTTTTAGTGACATGCATTGGCATTTTCTTAGGTAAATCTATGGTCAAAATTTTATACGAAATACGAGGTAGTACTCCCTCCGTCCCAAAATTCTTGTCTTACATTTGTTTAGATACGGATGTATCTAACACTAAAATGTAACTAGATACATCCATATTTAGACAAATTTAAGACAAGAATTTTGGGACAGAGGGAGTACAAAAGTGGGCTATGTAGGCCAAAACACGTGCCAAATTCACTTGTGATGCATTTGGCATCAATGCCCCTCCGTTGCTCACCTGGTGCCGCAATCTGGATCACCTACTTTGCTCCGGTGCCAAATTAACTCACGCAATGAAAAAACACTTGCATGGGAGAGAGAGAGAGAGAGAGAGAGAGAGAGAGGACTGAGGCAATAAAAAACACTTGTTTGGGAGAGTGAGAAGTTGGTGTAGTTGGTTTGATTGATTTGTTTATACATGTGAGTCTGTGTGCACAGCAGTGCCAACTCTCTCACATCGCGAGAGCGGTGCCAAAATCTTTTGATTTGACATTGATGCGTATTATGTGGCATACTTTTGTGAAATATGGCATCGGCCACATAGTGGAAGGCAACAAATGCCCATGCTCTTCACGTGCTCCTAGGTAAATGAGAGGAAACAGAAAGAGAGAGAGAGAGAGAGAGAGAGAGAGAGAGAGTGAAAAAAATATCACTAGCCAGCCAACCCTATCGTATGAGCGAATGATATTGGTACCTCTTGATGACACGACAATCATATACAGCCAGCTGCACTAAAATGTTGTCTTCTTTTGCAGATAAAAAAAGACCCAAAAGTGAAAAATGTGCTGCACTATAACAATCTCATCGAATGCCTTGATCTCCATCTTACAGAAATTGATTTGATCGACTATCGAGGCAGCACATCTGAGATTAAATTGGCCAGGTTCTTTATTCTGGAGGCAAGTGTGCTCAAGGTAATGAGGTTTGGCGTTCTCTGGTGCAACAATGAATGGCGTGCTGCTCACCGCAAGTGTCTAAGCCTAAATGACAAAGTTTCCGCAGAGGCTGAATTTGTTTTTGAAACATCAAGTGGCCAGAGACTCGAAAAATTATTTGCCCATTAGTGACTTGTCAGGGCGGTGCATTTTAGTTTGCACGATAATGTTGCATCCACCTAAAGTAACGAAAGTTCTTACGTAAACTTCCTAGTAATTCCCTCTTCGTAGGTGCAACATTACTCCTAACATTTGTAATATCAGTTTGAAACTTGTAATATGGCCGTGTCCTATTCTTGCATTTTCAAAATCCTCCGAATCAAACAGGTCCTGAGTTGGTGATGATGTTGTGCCTCCCATCTTTCACCAATAGCCGTCGGATCTAGATCTGACGCATACAAACCAAACTTCTCCATTTTTGCAAAAAGATGCCCGCACTTGTTCCCTATTTACAAAAAAATCCTTGTCTCTCACAATCAGCCTTATCTACTGCCCACCACATCTAGAAGGCCATGGAAAAATCTGGCGCGATGGCCGCTGCCGGCGCCGTCCACCCCCAATCTTGGTGTTTCGTGCAATGCACGGGCATCTACACATGGGAAATTATGTCGAACAGGGCTAGTTGTAAGCAGGCTAGCTCTATAGCCATGATGATAGTGACTGCAGACGGTGAGGCTGACTATGGTATGCCGAACACGGCGCCTATACTCAGGTGTCATCTCCGGCGCAGGGTCTTGTCACTTCACTATGAGGAGCAACACGTAATAATTTGACCAACGAGTAGTACAGTGCTAGTACTCCTACTACATTGGTAGTACTACTACTAGTACTAGTAGCACCACCGTCTGGGTTTAGGAGTACTACCACGTCCATCTGGATTTTAGTATTTGACTAGCAATATCTAGTAATGCATGTCACAAAAAATGTACTACTTCCTCTGTAAATAAATACATGGTGTATTGTTTTATTCCTATCGGTGAGAGAACTTAATGTATTTTTGCTAATTAATAGGATTACATGCAATCAACTAAACACTGCATGTTATATTTGGTAGTCTCAAGTCATTGAAAGCAAGCACGGCCCACATCTCTCATTGGTTGATATGTCACGAAATAAGAAACGAGGAGTGAGTTAATGTACCGTGCCTAAGTGTTTTGGGATTATTTGGTTTTCGTAAGGTGACTTACACAACATTTTTGTTTATATGCATTAACATTTTATTAGTTAAATCAAAGGTCAAAACTCGGCGCAAAATGCAAAGGGACCAATAAACCAGTAAACATCAAACTTCTCTCGTTTGGCCCCAACTAGAGGTCCGGTGAGATGACTATACTACACCGGCACGGAGGGGGACGCAACTTCATTGACTTACTGCAACTGCCTTTGGGTGAATGATACGTGGGCCCAGCGGGTGGCTCGCCCTCCTATCATACAGCCAAAGGCAGGTGCAGTAGAGGGCCGAGGAGTAGATGGCCAACACACACGTGAATTCAACGCAGTCTGCACTTCTCATATAAAGGCTCCCAGCCAGTCCAATGTACTTCCTCCGTCTAGGTGAGTAAGTCATCTTAGGCTGTGCGCCGTGACCAAGAAGGAGGGGAAAATGAGAGAACTTAATGTTTATTTGCTAATTAATAGCACTGCATGCAATGAACTGACCACTACATGTCGTGTTTGGTAGTCTCAAGTCATTAAAAGCATGCACACCCCAAAATAATGCACCGCGCCTAAGTGTTTTGGGATTATTTGGTTTTCGCAAGATGACTTACACACTTAGACGGAGGGAGTAGTACGAAATCCTACGCACCTACGCACACTAACCAAGGGCAAGAGTGATCACTCGAATCGCAAGATCAGTTGACTCGAAGCTAAGCTAGACCCATGGAGGCTATGAGCGCGAGCATTAGCCGGCTGTGCCAGATGGTCCACGACGCCAGCCTGTGGCCCGGCACTGAGGAACGTCTCCAGGTATTGCTTGAAGCCGCCAGGGCGAGGGGCCGCTTGGACGACAACTTCGTCTCCTTGTTCGACGAGGTCCTCATCGGTTTCCTCGACAAGTTCACCGTCATCAAGAAGCTCGCGGATGACTTTGATGTATGCCTCCAGCCGACGTGCCCAGGCTCTGCGATGCCCGCCACCCTCAATGGCCACTATGGTGACATCCTCTTCGACGCACTGGTCGCCCTGCGACTGCCCGCCGTCGCGCTAGAGAATGTCCACCTCGAGGTCGCATCAACTTCATAATTTTCGTACGTACTCCATGCATGAACGGCGCCAGAACCAAACTTCTCATTACTCTAGGGAAAACTATTATTTCTATCTATCGGTCACGCCATGGAGCAGAACCAAATTTTACAAGTTACAAGTTCAAAAGGAAAAGCCTGCCGTGTTCGCGTCGCACCCCCACACGGTTGGTCCGGCACGCCACTCAAGGGGGAATGCATGCAGTGTTGCATTTTCGCTTACAAGTGGGACCGCAGTTGAGCAAACCGACTATCGGCAAACTCCCACCCAGCCCATCGCGCAATGGCTGAGAAAATAGGAGGGAGAAGAGATGGCTGTAGCATGGACTCCAAGAAAATTGGTGTCGAATGGGACTCGTGTGGGTGGCGTGTGCCGTACTGCTAGACGTGAATGCTAATTATGGCCCATGCCACACCACTATATCAAGCCTATATCGAGGTGCTGGTTATGTAGAACAAATTTCCTGGAGTCCTTGCTCAGCCCTCCTCTATCTCTCTTCTCAGCCAGCCAGCGGACATGCGGAGCCCATCGTCTGTTTGCTCATATGCGGTCCCACATGTCAGTGAAAACGCAAGAGGACCCACTGAACCTGCGCATCTTTCACCTGGACGTGCTGGTGATGAAAAACAAATCCAATAAAGATCTTCGGTGGCCGCTTTTGGAGTTACTCAAGAGTAGTAAGATTCTATTTACAGTTTAACCCAATTTGCACATCACGCGACTTCAAATACCACTCTATTTTTGTTGCATGACACGACCTGGATGTTGGATGTCCCACGTGTCAGCAAAAGGAGGAAGAACCTGACCAAATCTTCAGTTGTGCTCTCGGATTAGACTAGTTGTGCTAACTTAAAAAAAATTATTGTGTAGAATGGATGCAAGTTTTGGTATTGGGAAGAAGAGTATATTGATATATTGATAGAGCGCAATTTTGTTGATTGGCCTCATCCGATAACCGGTGGCATAGAGGCTAGCACTTTTAGCTGGCATAGAGGCTAGAGATGAGACTAGTGCACTTGTTGATACTAGAATAGAGGCTAGACATGAGACTAGATGTGAGGAAGCAATGTCTGCTTCTTTACACTCGAAGAAGAAAGAAGCACGCAAGATCGAGCCTCCGCAGATCAACAATGAATGCATCGAGAAGGCACTAACCCAACTTACAGGAGCAGTTATGGAAGTTGGATATCTTCTAAAATGTATTCTTGTGGTTCTTGTTTTCTTTGGTCTTGCTTTCTAGTCAAAATTATCATTGGAGTTCGTGCAAAATGGAGGTCCGTTTGGGGTCGTGCGTTGGAGTTGGCCTTACAAGTGGGACGCAGTTGAGGAAACCGACTATTGGAAAACCCCCACCTCGCCCGCCGCGCGATGGCTGAGTTAGAGAAACGACGAGGTTGAAAGAGATTGCTCTAGCATGGACTCCAAGAAATATGGTGTCAGATGGAAGTCGTGCTGGTGGTGTGTGTTGTACTCCTGGACGTGAATGCTTGTTCTGGCCCATGCCACCCTACTACTGGTACTACTTATATAGTAGAAGTATCGAGGACTCGAGGCGTACAGCGAACACATTAATATATAGCCCACCTCACACTATGGCCAAATTTCCTGGAGTCTGTGCTAGGTTAAAAAGTGTTCTTTGTGAGGGTTGGTGGCTGGTCTCAAGTTTAAAACTTGTTGCATTACGTATACGTAGACGTAGAGATAGTGCAACAGTTCTGAAAGTTTGAACCCAAACATTAGAATGCAATTTCTACTGGACTCATCCGAGGATCTAGGATGATGGGATTCGCAGCTACAGTAAAAACACCCGCCCGACGCGTGAAGCATGTGAAGCTAGTACAAATAGTGTACTACTTTTGTTGATTGGCCTCATCCGATAACCTGTTGCAATGCACGTACAATTATGTATTCAGAAAATATTTTTTTGCCGTGTTGCAGCACTCACTCAGAGAAGCGACTCGAAAGCCATTCATAAATTTAGTAAGTTTATCACATGCATATCATTTTATTACATACAATAGGTCATCAACCCACATTGACAACGAGGATACATCATAAATACTAAAGTTTTCATCACACAACAAATAACAAGCAATGAAATGAACTTCAACTCAACCAATCATCGGCGTTGGAAACACTTGCTTTGAACCACAAGTGATTCTCTGGGAAGGGCCATCCATTGTCGATCCCGAGACCAACGCATTACTGATCATCCAGGCTAAAGCGGCCTACTATATCAGTACCAGGGTAGGGAACCACCGAAATGTCCAAGGTATAGATACAGTTGCAACAACTATATAGTTCTTGTAATTCCAAGAGCGGTTGGGAACTCGACAAATTGCTATCTTCCGTAGAAGACAGTCACCATGATCGTATTTGAACGTGCGTAGAATACCGGTGTGCTCAACCTCTGGGCAGTCTGCTGAGATTTTTGGTTGTGGAACCCAGTGACGAGTGTACACATTCACAAGTTCCCACTCACAGTTGTACCCAATATAAACAACCCAATCCCCGTTTGCGCCTGCCCAAGACTTGCCCTCAAGCTATGGCATCTTAACATCATACGTATCATTATCAAGCGGCATCAACTTGCACAAGGCGAGGCCTCTGTCGTCCCCGCGCCAGTCATCAGGGTCATGACGAAGAAGATAGGGGAGATCAAACCGCTCCTTGACCCTCGGGTTCCTTGTAATGATGTTATTAGTTAAGTCGAGAATGGTCTTGAACAAACCTGCCACACTAGCCGAGGTGATGGCATCACACCGATCAATGAGTTCCTCCACCACATCATCTTTCAGATTGGGGCAAGAATAACGGGGTCGTTTCCGGCCTGTTCCCTCCATGGAGAAGACGATCGAACAATGGCAGAAGGAAGGGTGAAGGCAAATGGAGGAGGAAGGAAGAGCATACGACAACAGTTCCAAATCGAGAGGGAAAGGCGAAGAGTCGGTGGACAGTTGCTAGTTTGCCATGGTACATGAAGAGGCACCCCAACCTACATGTCCATTTGGAAATACTAGTAGAAAAGGACTCACTGTCGTCTCACTCATATGTTGGAACGGGACCACATGTCAACGAAAGATGGTGTGTAATTTCTCATGCAAAATGCGATCTGGCCGCGTTGGCCCGAGGTGCCGCATTAGTTATCAACCTTTATTTTTTTAATGGCGTGCTGTTCAGTTTTGAAGCATGACTAACTGGTACTATATGCAGAGAAAATATAAACTACTCTACCACTACTCCACCTCTAGTACTAGTAGTATAAAAAAATATAGGCTGGAGCTTTAGCGCTTTCTTGCTAAGGGCTGCTCACTTGCTTCTCACACTATCACCCTCTCTCTAGATCTAAAAAAGACGACCTCTCTCTCCCTCCTCACCGGTGGTCACAGATCCGCCGGGGAAGAAAAGGACGTGCAGCATTGACGCACTCGTCGTCGGCGAGCGAGGTCACGCACTAACGACAAGGCCGTCCTCTCAGACCTAGCACCCGCGCGGGATGGCCTCCGTCCCCAAGCTCGCTGCCGTAGTGTGTGCAGAGGACGACAACCACGAGCGAAGCCACTTCCCACCGACCCTCAGGTATGCTACCTCTTTTCGAACCATACCCTTGTTCTATTGCCCCATCTGCCACGTTGCTGCATGTGGATCATTTTCCACTCCACCATCTTCCCAATTTGCTATCCTCTGCTTTGCTGGTCACGCAGACGAAAACCTTAATTTGCAGTATTAAAGGAAACCCTACTTCATGCAGACTAATCCATGTTTGGGTTGAATAAGGAAAGGAAGGTAGACTGTACTGTCCAAGGGAGTAGGCATCGAACCCGCATCTAGGTTGAAAAGGGGAAAATCAGTAGCTAAGGAACGAGTCTCGTGTCTCTTGGTTGAAGAAGGGTAGAAAGGCATGACAATGCAATAGAGAATGACCAGGTCAATCGGTTTGTTGTCCTCACATAGGAAAAAGGTGACTAAAGAGAACAAAAATGGGACATAATCCACATATGCTGCCTGGATATTTGTTGCTCTGGGCAACCATACCTCCCTCACCACTCTGCGTTCGTGGAGGTACATCATACTGGTTCGCCCACTATCCGAATGGGCCTCCCATGCTCTTATTGCCACTTTTTTGCTGTTAGTATAACACCAGCAGTCAAGTCAAGCAATGCTACTGCTAAAGTGATGCCACATTTAACTAATGCCGCACTCAGTCTAATGCCACCGATAAATTTAAGCAATGCCATTTAATGTCACTGGATTATTTCAGGGTTAGTTGTTGATTGTTGATGTATTAAAGATTTTTCAGCTAAGGTATTCTAATGCTGTTGCACAACCAGTATACCAACGATGAAACTTGTTACTACCTTCAGATTTTTGCACTATTAATGCTTATAGATTACATACCTCACTTTCATGAGATAAGTTAATTTTTTTATACAGTGTCACCAAAATGCCAAGGCGCTGATGTCATTTTATTTTGGTTAAACTGCACAAAAAACTATGAAGACAAGAGGAAAGGTCAAGAGTGGGCACCTCCTCCTCCGGTTGTTCTCTTGATTCATTCGATCAAGTTTTTATGTTTGGTCGATTATCAAGATTGGGATATCAATTTTTAAGGTCCCCACGAGTACGAAATGATATTTACCTTGGAGGTACATGGTTTGCAATTTTTTTATACTGACATTAGTTAATAATGCTAGTTACCTTCAGACTTTTGTATTTGGTTTAATGCTCATGCACAACTAGTATACAAATGCTGAAACTTGTTACCTTTACATTTTGTATTGTTAATTCTTATAGAAATCTTCCAGTGCTAGAGTTTATTGAAATCTGTTTAGTAAAACCATTGTACTGTACCCTGTAATAAAATAACTACTCTACTGTTGCACTAGCCACTGGATTAGTGTATATTTGTAGTATTCGAATGGTGTTGCATTAGCGTATGGACGGAAATAAAGTGTGGCAAGCTTTCCCATGTATGTGCTCAAGAAAACTACTACCTATTTTTCTAAATACTAGACGTTTGGGTACTTTAAATTGAACTGTGAAAACGTCTTATATTAAGGAACAGAGGGTGTAGAATTCACTCAAATTATCCCGGTAAAGCTAGTCACACCTTTGTTAAAATTAATATTCATTATGTTATCGGAGGAGGTCTGTATGTTTGTCTCTAATGCATGTCGACTACATACTTGACATCATGATGTAATGTTAAGTCATTTCCTTTTGTATAGTGTCACTGAATTGTCAAGGTGGTGATGGCATTTTATTTTAGTTGAACTGCACAAAATATGCTTAAAAGAAGAGAAAGGTCAGGAGTCGATCATTCTTTCAAAAAGAACTATATATGCCTTTCTGACATCAGCCATTGTTGCCTTATTTATTCCTCCAAACAGGTGGTTAGAAACAGTCTTGCTACCTTTTCCCATTAAGAAATTTGGATGCTTATATTTGTGAGTCTATGCTTCAGTTAGTAGGAAGAACAGATGTTTTTTCTAGATCTTTGCTTTTGGAGCTATGTATATGATCTGTGAATCACTGAGATGCATTAACATGTTTATCTTATGTATGGGAATCGTACTAGTTGGTGTTACTTGTGACGCAAGATCCGAAGTGGTTGATCTTTGCTTTTGGAGCTACATATTTGTATATGATCTATGAATCATTGAGATGCATTAACAGTTACTTATTTCTGTTCGCTCAGTGTTTACAAGCTACTGATCGATCACTAGCTAGCCTACTAATGCGCTCCTGGCAGTTTTATTTGCGATGCAAGATCCGAAGTGGCAGTTTTTTGATTAAAAATGCCTACCTCTGAAGAAACTGACAAGCTACACTATCTGACCTAGTCGATCCTACACGGATAAATAGCGGATCACGCATGTACTACCTCCTTTCCGGTTTGCAGGGCTCAATTCAAGAAACGACCTACTCGATCCTACACGAATAAATAGCGGATCACGCACGTACTATTACCTCCTTTCCGGTTTGCAGGGCTTAATTCAAACCTCTCACCAACCAAGGTACTCCCTCAGTCCGAGTTTATTAGTCCTGTGAGCAAAGCAGCAAGACCAAGGCATGGCAATAATTAACTGCATGCAGAAGTTTAAGCCTAATTAATTCCAGCAATTTATGTGGCTGCATGCGTGCCCTCGGCTACGACTCGTTGCATGCTCCTCCGCGTACTGGCTGCGAGCGATTCTGAGCGCCTGCATGCAGCCAACCGTAATTAAGGCAACTAACTGATGCAAAAAAAGATGCACTTTAATTGTTGTGGGCTTTTTAAATCCATGGAATCATTATTGACAAGGAGGGAGATGTTTCGAGTGCACTCGTTTGACCGTCATGCCGGCGTGCGACCCAGACGGGACGGGATGGCATAGTCATAATTTGAGTTTCTCTAGTTTTCCACGGTAAGCTGGCGCGCTAAGCCATGCCTGCTTATGCATTGAATTCCGATGACCGTCGCGCTACCTTCTGCCTATAAGTACTGTTTCCCGGCCTTCTCCGGTGGCACCGTGACCCAACTCGCCATATCCTCATAAGCCCCCACCGGCCCGATGTCGCTCGCCACTTATCCTCGCCGTCGCCACGTCCACCATGCCCCCGCTCGTCCGCGGTAGGCAAGGCCGGAGGCGGTTACCGTCGGAACTAGTGTTCGGTTTTTCACCGGAAGGCAGACGGAGGGAGGAAGCATTCTATCTGTCTTTAGATGGCAATGTAGAGATCGAGGACTTGTTGCAGCGCGACCACCTAGCGGAGGAGCAGGAGTTGTTGGAGCGTGACCGCCTGGCCGAGCAGCAACGTATCACTAATTTGCGCCGCCAGCGGGACATGGAGCGGCAGCGCACCGATGCTCTGAGTCGCGAGCAGAGCGCCCGCAACTGGGCCGACTACGTGGAGGCCGGCACCCAACAAATAGCCCTAGAGGCTGTTGGGCACGCACGCGTTCGCGATGCCGATTTTTACTACCAGCTCGTCAAGTGGGTTTCCCGCTTAGAAGTCATAGCTTCGGTGGACCACGCCACAATGGAAAGGGCCAACACGCGCGAGCAACGTGCCCTATCACACCTCTGGCAAGTCCGAGGCGAGGCGGAGGATGCAGGTGCCGGCGTTTAGCGTGTACCGCAGATGGCGCCCGGCATCGTCTATTTAGCTAAGAGTAAGTTAGTACTTGTACGCTACTAGAGTATTAGTGGGAGTAGATAGTTAACTTGGCTATGATGGTTGTCAACATGGAAGTTTAGTACTCTATATGTGGATTAGACCTGTTACTTTGCTCTGAATGTTGAACTTTCCATTTGAATGTATGGAATGGGTTGTTATTCTTTTAAATGGGTTGTATTTGTCCTCCACGGGTTTAGAGGCTGACTTGTGGGCCTACCAAGTTTGTGCGTACACAATCAGGAGATGATTGTACGTGGAGAGGATAACAGCAGGGACCTGCCAAGGTCATGGCAGTACACAAGCAAGTGACTCCTTATTTCAAGCCAATAAAAAATGGCTCCTCCTAATGGATTTCTGACATCTGGGTCCCATGCCATTGTCAACCTAGTCAATAAATGACATAATTGCATAACGAGCGGCTGACACCAGGGACCCAGCAGCTTGCCCAGTTATTTTTGTTTTGGGTTAATTTGATAAATGCCACTCCAAATTTGGTGTTTCCGAGAAATGCCACTGCAATTTCCAAACTTTGAAAAATGCCATTTCATGCCATTTCCAGTGGCATTTTTTGAAGTCTGGAGTGGCGTTTTTCAAAGTTTGCAAATTGCAGTGGCGTTTTTCAAAGTTTGCAAAAATTGCAGTGGCATTTTTCAATGTTTGGAAATTGTAGTGGCATTTTTATGAATCGCCATAATTAGAGTGGCATTTGTGTAATTTGTTTTTGACACGGAAGCAGGGTCTCAGCTAGGCTATGTGGGACACTCTGGCCTATCTAGACAACCTTCTCTTTTATGTTTACCACAGACCAGACCAGTAGTTTTTTTTTTCTTTTTGAAAAAGGCTAGCCCAGTTTTTTTGTGATTTGTCAAGTAAGTCGCTTTGTCAGGCCTGTTGGGCTGCAAATCTTTCAAGACGAGGAGAGCTTCATTCGGCTGGCCGAGAAAATGGCCTATGAGTAATGAGAAATGGGCTATACATTTTTTAAACACATCAAACCGACAATTAGTTTCAAATATCTTTTTTTCATTTCGAGATTTTAAATTGCATTGATTTTTATGCGTGGACAATTTATTAGATTTTATATTGATATACATTTATTTCTAAAATCAGTCTGAATGTGACTCGAAATTTCGGGATTAAAAACAGTTCAGACCGCACCAGCATATGCAAAATTTCATATAATTTTTTCACCGTGGCCATAATATGGGCTGTAATGCTAACAAAAAGAATATGGGCTCCAAAAAAACCGTAAGAATTAGCAAATGGGCTGTAAATTATTAGAAATAATGGCAGATGGCATGTATGCTATTTTCCACAGATTAGAGGCTTTCCTAAAAAAAGGTTGACACACAAGCAGTGATTGTTGGATGTCCATCCAACGGCCGTCGTGCTTCTTCAATCTCTGCTCTTCCTGCTCCGCCCGCTCAAACAAGCGCCGGCGGGACTGCCTGCTCCCTCCTCCCCGCGGCCGGCTGTGCTACCACGCAGGCCTCACCGCCCCACCGTACTCCCATCGCTGGCCTAGCCATCCCTCTACTCACCCACAGCTGCTGTTATTCTCCAGTGACGGCAGACGAACCAGTAAACCCTCGTACAATCGTACTCCCCTCCGCTTAGGAAACAACTGCCGAGTCTTCCCTGGCTCCGTGTCGTTCCCTTCCTAGGACTCGCCGTCGTCCACTGCCCTGGTGCTCTCGGCGTGGTGTGGTCAACGTGGTCAACGACCGACATGCATCTGAAGTGGATTGTATGTGGAGAGGCTGACAGCTGGGTCCACGACCGCACGCAAGGAAATGCCTCCTTATTATGCACAAAATAATGATTCCTCCACCTGACATCTGGGAGCCACCGAAAGGGCCTCCGTATTTCGCGAAAAAACGTTACCGCCGCTGACATCTCGGACCCACCAACTATATCTTCGCACGCAAGAAGTGGCTCCTTATTATGCACAAAAAAAATGAATACTCCCCCTACTAGCTGGGACCCAGTATAGTGGGCCTACTAAGTTGACGGGGACGGAGGGCTTTGTCAACTTAGTCAATATGCACGATTCTAGCTCCAGTGACCGTACGATGTCCATCCAACGGCCATAGTGCTTCTTCAACCTCTGGTCTTCTTGCTCCAGCCACCCAAAGCAGCGCCGGTCGTGCCGCCTGCTCCTGCCTCTCGTGGCCGGCTGTTCTGCTGCGGAGGCCTCACCGCCCCCATACTACTCCCACCGCTGGCCAGGCCATCCCTCCACTCCACTCACCCACACCCCCTGTTATTCTGCGCCGACGGCAGCACAGCCGAACCAGTGAACCCTCGTACTTCTCTCTGCGTGGGCATCCACTATCGCGTCTTCCCTGGCTCCGCGTCATCGCCTTCCTAGGCCTTGTCGTCTTCCACTGCCGTGGTGCTCTCGGAACGGCGTGGTCAATGTGGTCAATGACCAACTTCCATCGGAAGAGTACTATACGTGGAGAGGCTGGCAACTGGGTCCACGGCAGCCGCAAGGAAGTGCCTCCTTATTACGCGGAAAATAATTATTCCTCCACCTGACAGCGGGGACCCACCGGACGGGCCACCAATATTTCACAAAAAAACGTTTCCCCCTGACTACTGGGACCCACCGGACGGGCCACCGTATTTCGCGAAAAAAATGTTCCCCCCGCTGTCAGCTCGGACCCACCGGAAGTGCCTCCTAATTACGCACATAAAAATGAATACCCCCCTGCTAGCTGGGACCCACCTTGGTGGGAGGCTGACTTGTGGGCCTACTAAGTTGACTGGGACGGAGGCCTTTGTCAACTTTAGTCAATATAAACGATTCTAGCTCCAGTGACCGTACGATGTCCATCCAACGGTCGTAGTGCTTCTTCAACCTCTGGTCTTCTTGCTCCAGCTGCCCAAAGCAGTGTCGGTCGTGTCGCATGCTCCTGCCTCTCGTGGCCGACTGTGATGCCGTGGAGGCCTCACCGCCCCCTACTACTCCCACCGCTGGGGCGCTGGCCAGGCCATCCCTCTACTCACCCACACCCCCTGTTATTTTACGGTGACAGCAGCCTCACATCGCAGCCGAACCAGTGAACCCTCATACTCCTCTACGCGTTGGCATCCACTGTTGCGTCTTCCACGGCTCCGCGTCGTCCCCTTCCTAGGCCTCGCCGTCGTCCACCGCCCTGGTGCTCTCGATGCGGCGTGGTCAATGTGGCCAAGGAATGACTTCCATCGGACGTGGACTGTATGTGGAGAGGCTGGCAGCTGGGTCCATGACCGCAGCAAGGAAGTGCCTCCTTATTACATGGAAAATAATGATTCCTCCACCTGATAGCAGGGACCCACCGGATGGGCCACCGTATTTCGTGAAAAAAAAGTTTCCTCCCTGACTGCTGGGACCTACCATCTACATCTTCGCACGCAAGGAAGTGCGTCCATATTACGGGCAAAAAAATGATTCGCCCCTGACTGCTGGGACCCACCAGCTACATCTTCGCACGCAAGGAAGTGCCTGACAGTTGGGACCCACCTGGTTGAAGCGTACATAGTGTTGTCATTCTGATCGCGAACGTGTACGTACATACTGGTCGATGTAGAGGCTCGCACGTGCCGTAATAGAGGAGCGCACGTAGCATATACACGTACGTACAACGGCCAAGGTGCAAGAAAGTAAATACGACTACATACGTACATAAGGGCGGGGTCTCGAACGCCTACTCATGCATACGTACGGCCAGGGCTCGTTTACATGGCTGGGTTAGAATGGAGAAACTGCATCATCGTCGTGTTCATTGGGAGGCAACGGAATGCGTCGTGTTCATCTGGAGGCAACGGAATGCGTCGTGTTCATGGGGAGGCAACGGAACACGTGGGAGCCAACCGGCTCGGACGGAACAACCGATGCAAACGAGGCCTGGCATACCGCAGAACAAAGGAAACGGCCTTGTGTTTGATCGGCCACATTCAAAACGGGATCCTATTCATCGGGAGGGGTGTGGCGTACCGCAAAACGGAGGAAACGGACTTGTGTTGGACCTCCTACGGTCGAAACGGGGTCCTGTTGATCGGGAGGGGTGTGGTGACACGTCTCCAATGTATCTATAATTTATGAAGCATTCATGCCATTTTATTATCTATTTTGAATGTTTATGGGCTTTATTATACACTTTTATATTATTTTTGGGACTAACCTATTAACCGGAGGCCCAACCCATATTGCTGTTTTCTGGCCTATTTCAGTGTTTCGAAGAAAAAGAATATCAAACGGAGTCCAAACGGAATGAAACCTTCGGAAAAGTTATTTTTGGAACAGAAGTAATCCAGGGAACTTGGAGTGCAAGTCAGGGAAGCTTCGAGGAGGCCACGAGATTGGGGGGTGCGCCCACCCCCTGGGCGCGCCCTCCACTCTCGGGGGCCCCTCGAGGCTCCCTCGAATGACTTCTTTCGCCTATATATTCCCGTATACCCTAAAACCATCGAGCATAAAGATAGATCGGGAGTTCCGCCGCTGCAAGCCTCTGTAACCACCAAAAACCTCTCAGGAGCCCGTTCCGGCACCCTGCCGGAGGGGGAATCCCTCACTGGTGGCCATCTTCATCATCCCGACGCTCTCCATGATGAGGAGGGAGTAGTTCACCCTCGGGGATGAGGGTATGTACCAGTAGCTATCTGTTTGATCTCTCTCTCTCTCTCTCTCTCTCTCTCTCTCTCGTGTTCTCTCTATGGCACGATCATGATGTATCGCGAGCTTTGCTATTATAGTTGGATCTTATGATGTTTCTCCCCCTCTACTCTCTTCTAATGGATTGAGTTTTCCCTTTGAAGTTATCTTATCGGATTGATTCTTTAAGGATTTGAGAACACTTGATGTATGTCTTGCCGTGCTTATCTGTGGTGACAATGGGATATTCACTTGATCCACTTGATGTATGTTTAAGTGATCAACTTGTGGCTTCCGCCCATGAACCTATGCATAGGGGTTGGCACATGTTTTCGTCTTGACTCTCTGGTAGAAACTTTGGGGCACTCTTTGAAGTACTTTGTGTTGGTTTGAATAGATGAATCTGAGATTGTGTGATGCATATCGTATAATCATGCCCACGGATACTTGAGGTGACAATGGAGTATCTAGGTGACATTAGGGTTTTGGTTGATTTGTATCTTAAGGTGTTATTCTAGTATGAACTCTATGATAGATCGAACGAAAAGAATAGCTTCGTGTTATTTTACTACGGACTCTTGAATAGATCGAGCAGAAATGATAACTTTGAGGTGGTTTCGTACCCTACCATAATCTCTTCGTTTGTTTTCCGCTATTAGTGAATTTGGAGTGACCCTATGTTGCATGTTGAGGGATAGTTATATGATCCAATTATGTTTTTATTGTTGAGAGAACTTGCACCAGTGAAAGTATGAACCCTATGCCTTGTTTCCAAGCATTACAATACTGTTGTGCTCACTTTTATCATTAGTTACTTTGTTGTTTTTATATTTTCAGATTACAAAAACCTATATCTACCATCCATATTGCACTTGTATCACCATCTCTTCGCCGAACTAGTGCACCTATACAATTTACCATTGTATTGGGTGTGTTGGGGACACAAGAGACTCTTTGTTATTTGGTTGCAGGGTTGCTTGAGAGAGACCATTTTCATCCTATGGCTCCTACGGATTGATAAACCTTAGGTCATCCACTTGAGGGAAATTTCCTACTGTCCTACAAACCTCTGCACTTGGAGGCCCAACAACATCTACAAGAAGAAGGTTGTGTAGTAGACATCAAGCTCTTTTCTGGTGCCGTTGCCGGGGAGGCGAGGTAAGCGGCACTAACACCCCGTCAACTAAGCTCTTTTCTAGCGCCGTTGCAGGGAAGGTGAGTGCTTGAAGGTATATCTTTAGATCTTGCAATCGAATATTTTTGTTTCTTGTTTTATTTAGTTTATAAAAGAAAACCACAAAAAAAATGGAGTTGAGTTTGTCTCATACGCTTCATCTTTTTAATATCTTTCGTGAGAATGATGGAAAGGAAAATTGTGCTCAAGTGCTAGAAGAAGAAGTGTATAAAATGTTTCATACTAAATCTTTGTATGATGAGCATGATTGCAATGTTGTTAGTATGAATTCCTTGAATATCCATGATCCTAATGATATGCAAAGCCACAAGCTTGGGGATGCTATGTTTCATGAAGATGATACTTTTAGTCCCCCAAGTTTTGATGAGCAAATTTATTATGATGAAAGCATGCCTCCTATTTATGATGATTATATTGATGAAAGTGGGTTTGGAAGAGTGTCAACTTTAGGAAGTAATGATCCCACTATTTTGGAGGATGTTGAATCTTATTGTGATAATTATGAAAGTGGATTTGGATAGGTCATGACTTTATTTAGTGATGAATGCACTATTTCAGAAGAGGTTCCAATTGATTATGAGAACAAAGTTGCTATCTATGATGATTATTGTGATGACTTGTATGCTAGTAAGAATAATGATAACCATGAAACTTGTCATCATGATTTTAGTTTTCAATTGGATTATGCCTCACATGATAACTATTTTGTCGAGTTTGCTCCCACTACTATTCATGAGAAGAAATTTGCTTATGTGGAGAGTAGTAAATTTTCTATGCTTGTAGGTCATGAAAAGAATGCTTTAGGTGCTGGTTATATTGTTGAATTCATTCATTATGCTACTTAAAATTATTATGAGGGAGGAACATATGCTTGTAGGAATTGCAATAATATCAAGTTTCCTCTCTATGTGCTTAAAATTTTGAAGTTATGCTTGTTTTGCCATCGTATGCTAGTTGATTATTGTTCCCATAAGTTGTTTGCTCACAAAATCCCTATGCATAGGAAGTGGTTTAGACTTAAATGTGCTAGTCATATGCTTCATGATGCTCCCGTTATGTTTCAATTCTTATCTTTTATGTGAGCATCATTGTCATCATCATGCCTAGCTAGAAAGGCATTAAAGAAAAGCGCTTGTTGGGAGACAACCCAATATTTACACTTACTGTTTTTGTGTGTTCACATTATTATGCTACTGTAGTAATCATGTTTTATAGCTTTTGTTTCAATAAAGTGCCAAGTAAGACCTTTAGGATAGCTTACGGTGACAGTTGTGTTGATCCTGCTGAAAAGCAGAAACTTTTGCATCCAGTATATTAGTTTTGTTAATTCACATAAACGTGCCTCTGATCTGATTCGTTTTTCTCTGGATTGGTACACAAAATTTTTAGGACTTCCTAATTTGGTAGGATATTTGGAGTTCCGGAAGTATATGTTTGATACAGATTACTACAGACTGTTCTATTTTTGACAGATTCTGTTTTCATTATGTTGTTTGCTTATTTTGATGAATCTATGAGTAGTATCGGAGGGTATGAACCATAGAGAAGTTGGAATACAGTAGATATTACACCAATATGAATTTAGAATGAGTTCATTACAGTACCTAAGTGGTGTAGTTATTTTCTTATACTAACGGAGCTTACGAGTTTTCTGTTGAGTTTTGTGTTGTGAAGTTTTCAAGTTTTGGGTAAAGATTCGATGGACTATGGAATAAGGAGTGGCAAGAGCCAAAGCTTGGGCATTCCCAAGGCACCCCAAGGTAATATTCAAGAACAACTAAGAGCCTAAGCTTGGGGATGCCCCGGATGGCATCCCCTCTTTCGTCTTCGTTCATCGGTAACTTTACTTAGAGCTATATTTTTATTCACCACATGATATGTGTTTTGCTTGGAGCGTCATTTTATTTTGTTAGTATTTGCTTTCTGTTATTTAGAATAATGTTTTGTATCTATATTTTCAATAAAAATGTCAAGGATATCCTTTACCATGCTTATTTTGCTAGTATACATGTTGCTGTTTGAAAACAGAAAGTTTACCGCTGTTGCAAAAATTCCCTAGAAAAGTCAGAGAATGGTATAAGGTTGAATTTTTTTGCATATTGAGCTATGCTAAATCTCCTACAGTGTAGTATTTTTCTCATAATTGTTGGAGTTAGGTAACTATGATGAATCTTGCATTCTTTACATACTATACTGTTTTGGCAGATTGCTGTTATGTTTGCATCGTTTGCATATGTTTGTTTGTTTAATGATTCTATTTGAGGATAGGAGTGTTAAATATGCAGAGGCATTTAGTATGCAATGTCGAATAATAATTTTAGTGATTTGTTACAGTAGAAAATGATAAGGTTTTGCATTGGTTTATACTAACCTATCTCACAAGTTCTTGTTGAGTTTGGTGTGGATGAAGCTTTTGATAAAAAGAGAAACCATGATATGAGAGGAATTAGGGAGACACAAAAGTTCAAGCTTGGGGATGCCCAAGGCATCCCAAGATAATATTTCAATAAGTCTCAAGCATCTAAGCTTGGGGATGCCCCGGTAAGCATCCCACCTTTCTTCTTCAACAATTATCAGTTAGTATCAGTTGAGCCTAAGTTTTTGCCTCTTCACATGAGTTGTGATATCCTTGCAATGTCATTTTATTTTGCTTTGCTTGCTGTTTGAATAAAATACCAAGATCTTAAATGAGAGAGAGTCTTCACATAGTTACATAATTATTTAGCTACTCATTGTTCTTCACTTATATCTTTTTGGAGTAGTTTGTCATTTACTCGTGTGCTTCACTTATATCCTATGAGTAAATGGTTGAATGAGTTGAATGTCATAAATCTAAAATTTATATGTTTCATTTGCTTATCCCATGGGGAGTAATGAATTCACATCTAAGAAGTAGAGGTTGTAAATTTATTAAAGGTTAGCAAGCATTGTATTGGTCATTTTAACAATTCATGAAAGAATATTGAAGGAAGAGAGATTTCACATATAAATATACTATCTTAGACATCTTTTATAATTGTGAGCACTCATTAAGTATGACATGCTAAAGAGTTGATGTTGGACAAGGAAGACAACGTAATGGGTTATGTTTTCTCACATCTCAGTTAAAGTATATTGTCATGGATCATTCGAACATATTGAGCTTGCCTTTCCCCCTCTTGCTAGCCAAAATTCCTTGCACCAAGTAGAGATACTACTTGTGCTTCCAAATATCCATAAACCTAGTTTTTGCCATGAGAGTCCACCATACCTACATATCGATTGAGTAAGATCCTTCAAGTAAGTTGTCATGTTGCAAGCAATAAAAATTGCTCTCTAAATATGTATGACTTATTAGTGTGGAGAAAATAAGCTTTTTACGATCGTGTGATATGGAAGTAATAAAAGCGACGGACTACATAATAAAGGTTCATATCACAAGTGGGAATATAAAGTGACGTTCTTTTGCATTAAGATTTTGTGCATCCAACCCTAAAAGCATAGGGCAACCTCAGCTTCCCTCTGCGAAGGGCCTATCTTTTACCTTATGTCTTTTACTTTATGCAAGAGTCAAGTGATCTTCACCTTTCCCTTTTTCATTTTATCCTTTGGCAAGCACCTCGTGTTGGAAAGATCCTGATATATATATCCAATTGGATGTAAGTTAGCATGAACTATTATTGTTGACATCACCCAAAGGTGAATATGTTGGGAGGCAAAATTATAAGCCCCTATCTTTCTCAGTGTCCGATTAAAACTCCATAACCATAAGTATTGCGTGAGTGTTAGCAATTGTAGAAGACTATATGATAGTTGAGTATGTGGAGTTTGCTAAATCAAAGCTCTGACGTAGACCCTTCCTGAAAATAGGATGAATTGTAATTGTTTGATGACTGAGAATGAAGTTTGCTAGTTTTCAAGAAAGTTTATGGTTTATGCTTTAACATGTGAATATCTTGTTACTTTATCGTGAGAAGTTTTATGAGATGAACTACTGTTATGACATATAATCATGCTAGAAAAGGTGATTGAAATTATCATTGATCAAACTTGTGCACCTGCTAGCGTTCACACTTCATAAATTCTTTCTTTTATCATTTACCTACTCGAGGACGAGCAGGAATCAAGCTTGGGGATGCTGATACGTCTCCAACGTATCTATAATTTATGAATCATTCATGCTATTTTATTATCTGTTTTGAATGTTTATGGGCTTTATTATACACTTTTATATTATTTTTGGGACTAACCTATTAACCGGAGGCCCAGCCCATATTGCTGTTTTCTTGCCTATTTCGGTGTTTCGAAGAAAAGGAATATCAAACGGTGTCCAAATGGAATAAAACCTTCGGAAAAGTTATTTTGGAACAGAAGCAATCCAGGGAACTTGGAGTGCAAACTAGGGAAGCTTCGAGGAGGCCATGAGATAAGGGGGCGCGCCCACCCCCTGGGCGCGCCCTCCACTCTCGTGGGCCCCTAGAGGCTCCCCCGACCAACTTCCTTCACCTATATATTCCCATATACCTTAAAACCATCGAACATAAAGATAGATTGGGACTTCCGTTGCCGCAAGCCTCTGTAGCCACCAAAAACCTCTCGGGAGCCCGTTCCGGCACCCTGCCGGAGGGGGAATCCCTCACCGGTGGCCATATTCATCATCCCCGCGCTCTCCATGACGAGGAGGGAGTAGTTCACCCTCGGGGATGAGGGTATGTACCAGTAGCTATGTGTTTGATCTCTCTCTCTCTCTATCTCTCTCTCTCTCTCTCTCTCTCTCTCTCTCTCTCTCTTTCTTTCTCTCTCTCGTGTTCTCTCTATGGCACGATCTTGATGTATCGCGAGCTTTGCTATTATAGTTGGATGTTATGATGTTTCTCCGCCTCTACTCTCTTGTAATGGATTGAGTTTTCCCTTTGAAGTTATTTTATCGGATTGAGTCTTTAAAGATTTGAGAACACTTGATGTATGTCTTGCCGTGCTTATCTGTGGTGACAATGGGATATTCATGTGATCCACTTGATGTATGTTTTGGTGATCAACTTGCGGGTTCCGCCCATGAACCTATGCATAGGGGTTGGCACAGGTTTTCGTCTTGACTCTCTGGTAGAAACTTTGGGGTACTCTTTGAAGTCTTTGTGTTATTTTGGATAGATGAATCTGAGATTGTGTGATGCATATCGTATAATCATGCCCACGAATACTTGAGGTGACAATGGAGTATCTAGGTGACATTAGGGTTTTGGTTGATTTGTGTCTTAAGGTGTTATTCTAGTATGAACTCTATGATAGATCGAACGGAAAGAATAGATTCGTGTTATTTTACTACGGACTCTTGAATAGATCGAGCAGAAAGGATAACTTTGAGGTGGTTTCGTAGCCTACCATAATCTCTTCGTTTGTTTTCCTCTATTAGTGACTTTGGAGTGACTCTTTGTTGCATGTTCAGGGATAGCTATATGATCCAATTATGTTATTATTGTTGACAGAACTTGCACTAGTCAAAGTATGAAACCTATGCCTTGTTTCCAAGCATTGCAATACCGTTTGTGCTCACTTTTATTAGTTACCTTGCTGTTTTTATATTTTAAATTACAAAAACCTATATCTACCATCCATATTGCACTTGTATCACCATCTCTTCGCCAAACTAGGGCACCTATAAAATTTACCATTGTATTGGGTGTGTTGGGGACACAAGACACCCTTTGTTATTTGGTTGTAGGGTTGCTTGAGAGAGAGCATCTTCATCCTACGCCTCCTACGGATTGATTAACCTTAGGTCATCCACTTGAGGGAAATTTGCTCTGTCCTACAAACCTCTGCACTTGGAGGCCCAACAACATCTACAAGAAGAAGGTTGTGTAGTAGACATCATGTGGCGTACCGCAAAACGGAGGAAACAGACTTGTGTTGGAGCGCTATGGTCGAAACGGGGTCCTGTTCACCGGGAGGGGTGTGGCGTACCGCAAAACGGGACTCGTGGGATACTGTTCATCTCCATCGTCGACCTCCTCTAGCCTCCATGGGCTACTGTTCATCAACCGTCGACCTCCTCCAGCCTCCACCTGCGACTGTTCATCCACGGGCTCCTGTTCATCCGGCCTCCACCGCGCGCTACTCGACCGGCTACTGTTCATCCACCCTCCACCGTCTACTGTTCATCCAGCCCTCCACGGGGTCTTCCTATTCATCCAGCCCTCCACGGGCTACTGTTCATCCAGCCCTAACCGGCTCGATCGATCGAGGTCCTGTTCATCCAAAGGCAACACCACGGGGTCCGGTTCATCCACCCCCACTGCTCCCTATTCATCCACCCCCCCGCAACACTCACTATTCATCCAGTGGCAGCATCGATCGGCTTCAGTTAGCAGCAGTAGCGAAGGAATCGCTCAATCGGGTTCAGTTAAAAGCCATCGATCGATCGCTCGGGTTCAGTAACGCGTAGCCTGCAGTGCAACCGCTCGGGTTCAGTTAGAGCCCAACGCCTCGCTCGGGTTCAGTTAGATCCCAACGCCTCACACACACGCGCGTACGTGTACGAGAGAAATGCGCAAACCTTCGTGCATCGCTCGGCCCTGACCACCCACTGTAACCAGGAACACCCCGATATTTTCCTCGCCCTCGCTTCTACCATGTCATGCAGCTGCGTCTCCGGCCCGCCCAGGATGAAATACCCATTTTCTGTCATGATTTTTTTTCATAGAAGTAGGAGCCCACCACATCTATGATGATACCGGGTTTTGTCACAATTATCGTCATAGAAGTGTCATAAGTATGACAGGAAAAAAATTCGTTCGGCCCAAAATGTCACGGATGTGTCTTTTTTTTGTAGTGCACTCTATCTTCAACTTGCTTATCCTGTTTACACGCTACATGTGCTCTGTGTATGTTTCATTTCATCATGATGACTATGCTACAACTTTGTTATGCATGTACCTGAGTAGTTATTCCGCTGCTTGTAGTTCGCCGCTTCGGAAATTCCTCAAGTAGTATTCCTTAGTGACGATTTCATAAAAATTGCCTATTCACCACCTCTAGTCGATATAACGCACTTTCAATTGGTATCAGAGCAAGGTACTCTCTTGTTCTGTGTGATTTTGGTTTAACCACCTAGAGTTTTAGTTATGTCGACTACATGCATGATCAAGGTCTCGGCTGGGTCTCCTACCTTTGATGGGACGGACTACCCCGACTGGAAGAACAAGATGCGCATGCATCTTGAGGCAATTGACAATGATCTCTAGTATTTGTGGAAAATGGCGTTCCCTCTATCACTCCTTCCGTGAACGCTGCTGATGTGAAGAGATTCAAGCAACTCGACTCTCAAGCCAAGAATATCATATGTGGCCATCTGAGGAAAGGACAGTACGGCAGAGTGAGTGCTTTGGAGACTGCAAAGCTTATCTGGGGTAGAATGTCCAAGGTCAACAAAGGAGTCTCAACTGAACGTGACTCTTGAGTTGATGTTCTCCGCAATCTCTTCAACCGCTTCAAAAGACTCGCTAATGAAAATGTTCAGCAAACCTTCGATCGCCTCACTGACATCTAAAATGAGCTTCAACCACTTGGTGCCACTGACATCACTGACCATGAGGTGGTGAAGAAATTGCTGATATCACTTCATTCCTCATTCGATACACTAGCATTGATGATTCAAGAACGTGGAGACTACAAGTTCACTAGATCCTACTGATATCCTTGAGAGGCTGAACACTCATGAATTCCAACAAGCTGAGAAGAGAGATCTCTACAGGACAAGCTATGAAAGATCATGCGCACTGAAGGCGAAGGCAGTTTCGTCATCTGAAGGAGAAGATTCTGATAGCAGCCTTGGTGACCCTGAAGAACTAAGCCAGTAGCTAGCAATGCTCGTGAGGAAATTCTAGAAGTTCTCAAGGCGTGGTCGCTTTGGAAAATATTCAAGAGGTGATGACATGAGATCAGATTCCTCATCCCGTGACTACAAGAAGAGGACTTGCCACAAATGCAAAAAATCTAGTCACTACATAATTGATTGTCCTTAGTGGGCGAAGTAATCAAATAAGAACAAATACAAGGATGATAGTTCGGATGACTCGAAGAAAAAGAAGAAATCTTCAAAGTCCTCATCGTCAAAATCTTCAAAGTGTTCATCTCACAAGAAGAACAGTTCCAAAAAGGCTCGAGCATTCATTGGCAAGGAAATGGATTCTGAAGCTGAATCTGAGGAAAATGAGGAAGAGGAGGCATCTGAGGAGTCAGAATCTGGTGTGGCGAGCCTAGCTCTCGCTACTGCGCTCGTCAGCAAGTCCATCTTCAAAACTAAGGAAAATGGCTTCCCCAACACTGCCGACGACAACAACTATGACTATGCTCCCACCTATTGCTTCATGGAAAAAGGTGCCAAGGTACTCAAATATCCCTCCTCTGAATCAAGCGAGGATGAATCTGATGAAAATCTCAAACCTAGCTATTCCGAACTTGCTAAAATTGCTGTCAAACAAAAAAAAGCTTTGGAAAAGGTTCAAAATTGCTGTTGGGTGAGGAAATGGATCGAACTCAAACTCTAACTTATAATCTTCAACGACTATAGTCTAAGTTTGATAACCTTCTAGATCATCATGTAATACTCTTAGCCAATCATGAGAAGCTTTCTTATTAATTTCTTCAAAGAAAGCAAGATCTTGAGAAGCTAAAGGTGAGCCATGAAGACCTTCAGAAGGAAAATGATTCATTGCTTGCTCAACAGATCAGTTCCGCTCAGGAAGAATTCATTCCACCATCTTTGAAATGCATTAAGCATGAATCTGCTAATTCTTCACCTGAATGTTCAAATGCTTCTATTGCTACAAATTCTTGAACTATTTCTGTGGTCACAAATTCCTCATCTGAGGATACCACAAGTATCACTGACGATAATGTGGGGTTGAAGGAATTGTATGTGACAGACATATACAAAAGCTTCAAAGGGCATTAGGCTCTTTGTGATGTGCTCAAAAACTAGATCTTGAACAGGAACCCTGGGAAAGAGGGTATTGCCTTTGAGAGGAAACTTAATGCTGATGGGACCTACTAGAAACCTGAGTAGTACCCCAAAACCACATGGGTTGCTACAAAAGGACCTCCTATAGATCCATCCACTTTATCTGGCTTTACATGTGAATCTTCATATTCATCTGATGAGTCATTTGACTCCAACTATAAACTGTTCAAAAATCAGAATGGTGAAGTATTTGCTAGATATGTTGGGACTAACTACAGGAACGGTCCTCCTATGAAGAAAATCTGGGTTCCCAAAAGGTGCCTTGAAAGTCTTAAGGTGAATGTCATCATGACACCACCTGTGAAAAATAGGAACCACAGATCAAATTCTTCATATAGACCAAAGTCTTCATATGGATAAAATTCCTCATATGGATTCAACTCCTCATATGATCATCATCGTGCTAACGCATCTGTTTCGAGGGAAACTCTAAGAGTTTTGAATATGTCCATTATTCTTCAAATCGTTATGTTCATAAGTCCTTGAAGAATTTCTCTGCTTATTCATATGCGTACTCTAACCCCTCTTCTGTGAAACGAAGTGCACTGGCTTCAATGCCATCTTTCTCCTATGGAGCTCATAGAATGATGAACTCTTTGTCACCCCTCCACATGTGGGTGGTGAAGAAAAAGAACTAATATCTTATGCAGGGTCAGGTCTCCAGATGAACATAATCATTTGAAGAATTTTCTAGAGACCTGAGGATGCTTGAAAGGACGCAAGCTAATCATGAAGAAATGATTCACTTATTTCTCACGTCCTCATACTACTATATATGGTGCATCATTTGATGAAATTCTGTCTGATGAATCCGATGTCATATTCTTCACTGTGAAGTATATGAGTTCGTAAGATGCACTAATTCATATGCAGGATGATCAACCCAAAGCTACTGAGTGGGTCCTCGACAGTGGATGTACAAATCACATGACCGGTGACAAGAACTTATTGATGGACTCTGCTTTATCTCCATCGCATTTGAAGCATATCACCTACGCTGACAAAGCCAAAAATCAAGGTATTGGGTCTGGGTAGGGTTGCAATCTCAAAGAATTGACACATGGACAAAGTCATGCTTGTCGAGTCCCCCGGATTCAACCTCATGTCTATCTCAATGATTTGTAATCTTGATATAGTTATCGTATTTGGCAAATATCGTTGCATTGTGCAAATGGAATCTGGCAATTCCAAAGTCGTCGAAGGCTTTAGGAGAGGAGACTTGTATATTGTTGATTTCTCCGCACGACCAAAGCTTGCCACATGTCTACTTGCAAAAGCTTCAGAAGGCTGGCTATGGCATCGACGATTAAGTCATGCTGTCATGAGGAAGTTGCATACACTCGCAAAGAAGAAGCACATCATTTGCATCGAGGGTGTCAAATTCCTCAAGGATCATCTTTGTGGGGCTTGTGAGGCTGGAAAGATGACCAGAGCCAAGCACCCCTTGAAGACTATCATGACTACCACTCGTCCTTTTGAATTGCTTCACATGGATCTCTTTGGCCCTACTCATTATGCCATAGTAACAAATGCTGCATCTCTATATGGCTTAGCTATTGTTAATGATTATTCTCGTTACACCTGGGTGCATATCATTATGTACAAAACTGGAGTGTAGGAAGTCTTCAAACCATTTTCCTCAAGGGCCCCGAGGAATTTCGATGTGAAGATCAAGCACATACGGAGTGACAATGGGACCGAGTTCAAGAATATTGGTCTTGATGACTGTCTTGATGAACTTGGTATTACTCATTAGTTATCTGCCCCATACACTCCTCACTAGAATGGAGTTGTGGAGCGCAAGAACATGACCCTTGTTGAGATGTTGCACTATGCTTGATGAATACAAGACGCCTCGTCGCTTCTGGCCTGAGGCTATTGATACTGCGTGCCACATCATCAACAGGGTATATCTTCACAAATTCTTCAAGAAGACCTCATATGAACTCCTCAATGACAAGAAACCCAATGTGAGTTATTTCAAAGTCTTCGATGCTAAATGTTGGATTAGAGATCGTCATCACAATTCTAAATTTGCACCGAAAGCACATGAGGGTTTTATGATTGGTTACAGAAAGGACTCGCACACCTACAGAGTCTTCAACACTTATCACAACAAGGTTGTTGAAACAGTAGATGTGGGGTTCAATGAAACTAATGGCTTGCAAAGAGAGAACCTACCTCCTGTGCTAGATGAAATGTCTCCTGAGGAATCTATCAAGTTCAATATTACTGAGGATGTCATACCCATTGAAGAATTTGGTGAAGAAGTCATTCCAGAACGTGAAGAAAATCATGCTGGTGCATATGAGGAAAATGGCTCTGAAGAAAATGCTGAGCCCAATCCAAGTCATCAACCTTCCCATCCTCGTGTTGCAAATGAAGTGCAAATTGAGAGAATCATTGATGACATCAACGCACCAGGTCATCTCACACACTCAAAAGCTTCACATTTGTCCAACTTTTGTTGGAACTTTGATTTTATCTCTATCACAGAGCCCACCAAAATTGATGAGGCATTTCTAGAGCCCGAGTCGATTCAAGCGATGCAAGAGGAATTACATCAATTCGAGCTCAACAATGTCTTGGAGCTTGTCAAACGATCGGACCCACGCTAGCACAATATCATTGATACGTCTAAAACGTATCTATAATTTATGAAGTATTCATGCTGTTATATTATCATTCTTGGATGGTTTACAATCATTTTACAACAACTTTATATCATTTTTGGGAGTAACCTATTCATTTGTTTTTTACATCGTAGGAAATCAATATCAAACGTAGTCCAAACACCGTAAAACTTTTTGTGGAATTTTTATGGACCAGAAGACATCCAATGGGCCAGAGCAGCACCTGGGCGGATGCCCCGAGGGGGGCACAACCCATCAGGGCGCGCTTGGTTCCCCAGGTGCACCCCGGTGGGTTGTGCCCACCTCGGTGGCCTCCCGCACTCCCTCTTTGCCCGACAAATCGTCAAATATTCCAAAAATCCTTGCAGAGACCCTAGATCAAAAGTTCCACCGCTGTAAGCCTCTGTAGCCACGAGAAACTAATCTAGACCCTGTTTCGGCACCCTGCCGGAGGGGGGAATCATCACCGGTGGCCATCTTCATCATCCCGGCGGCCACCATGATGAGGAGGGAGTAGTCCACCCTCGGGACTGAGGGTTTGTACCAGTAGCTATGTGTTTAATCACTCCCTCTCTCGTGTTCTTGATGGCACGATCTTGATGTATCAGGGGCTTTGTTAATATAGTTGGATCATATGGTGTTTTCCCCTCTCTATATTATTGTGATGAATTGAGTTTTCCCTTTGAGATTTCATTCTTACCGGATTGAATACTTTTATGGATTTGAGAACACTTGATGTATGTCTTGCTTTGAATACCCGTGGTGACAATGGAGTATCGTATTGATTCACTTGATATATGTTTTGGCACTCAACTCATGGATTCCCGCGGTGACATTGGGGTAATCTATGCATAGGGGTTGATGCACGTTCTTGTCTTTGTTTCTCCGGTAGAAATCTTGGGACACTCTTGGAGGTTCTTTGTGTTGGATTGAGTATTATGAATCTGAAATTATTTGGTGTTATTTCAGTACGAACTCTTGGATAGATCGATCAGAAAGAATAGCATCGAGGTGGTTTTGTACCCTACAAACGATTTCTTCTAATGTTCTCCGCTAGATAGGAACTTTGGAGTGATTCTTTATCGCACGTTGAGGGATGGTTATGCGATCCAATTATATTAGCATTGTTGAGAGATTGCACAATCGAAAGTACGGACCCTAGGCCTCATTTGCAAGCATTGCAATACCGTTTGTGCTCACTTTTGTTACTTGCTACCTTGATGTTTTTATTTAATCAGATTATAAAAATATATTTCTACCATCCATATTACACTTTTATCACCATCTCTTCGCTGAACTAGTGCACCTATACAATTTGCCATTGTATTGGGTGTGTTGGGGACACAAGAGATTTCTCTATTTGGTTGTAGGGTTGTTTGAGAGAGACCATCTTCATCCTACACCTCCCACGGATTGATAAACCTTAGGTCATCCACTTGAGGGAAAATTGCTACTATCCTACAAAACTCTGCGCTTGGAGGCCCAACATGAGTCTACAAGAATAAAGTTGCATAGTAGACATCAAGCTCTTTTCTGGCGCCGTTGTCGGGAGGTGAGTGCTTGAAGGTATATCTTTAGATCTTGCAATCGAATCTTTTAGTTTCTTGTTTTATCACTAGTTTGGTTTATAAAAAGAAAACTACAAAAAATGGAATTGAGGTTGCATCATATTGTTCTTCTTTATAATATATTTCGTGAAAATGGTGGAAAGGAAAATTGTGCTCTGTTGATAGAAGAAGAATTCAATAGAATCTTTGGTATAAATGATGAGCATGATTGCAATGTTGTTAGTATGAATTCTTTGAATATCCGTGATGCTAATGATATGCAAAGCCATAAGCTTGGGGATGCTATGTTTGATGAATATGATATTTTTAGTCCCCCAAGATTTGATGCGCAAATTTGTTATAATGATTGCATGCCTCCTATTTATGATGATTATAATGATGAAAGTGGATTTGGAGAGGTCATGACTTTATTTAGTGATGAATCCACCATTTTGGATGAGGCTTCAATTGACTATGATAACAAAGTTGCTATCTATGATGATTATGGTGATGACATGTATGCTGTAAAGAATAATTATAACCATGAAATTTGTCACATGATTTTAATTTTCACTCTCATGATAGTTATTTTGTTGAGTTTGCTCCCACTACTATTGACGAGAAGAAATTTGCTTATGTGGAGAGTAATAAATTTTCTATGATTTTGTGTCATGAAATGGATGCTGTATGTGATGGTTATGTTGTTGAATTTCTTCATGATGCTACTGAAAATTATTATGGGGGAGGAACTTATGCTTGTAGGAATTGCAATAATATCAAGTTTCCTTTCTATGTGTTGAAAATCTTGAAGTTGTGCTTGTTTTGCCTTCCTATGCTAGTTGATTCTTGTTCCCATAAATTGTTTGATCACAAAATCCCTATGCATAGGAAGTGGGTTTGTAACATCCCAATTTTCAATTTGGATGTTATACATAGATCATCATATGCATATCATATTTATTCTTGCATTTTGTTGTGATCCTAGAAATCTTAAGCAACTCAAGGACCCAAGGAGAGAGTTGGAGCTTTCACAAAATTCATATTTGAGTTTATTTTCAAATTTGAAAAGAGGATCAATTTGATTTTATTATTTTCTCTCCAATTATTTCCAATAATAAAAATAAATGAGAGAAGATAATATGACTTCTTCAACTAAGAGAAATATTGGACAAAATTTTTAAATCAAATTATTTTTTATTGCTATTTTATTTGAATTAAAAAAATATTGCATTTTTGAAAATTGCATCTTAGCCCAAAAAAATGTTCATCTTGTCCTAATTATTAGGTTTGGACGGCAAAAATTGTTTCTGGATTTTTTAGAATTGTTTTTTATATTTATTTAGGATAATTTTCCTCGCGGCAAAATTGTTTAAAAAAAGTTTCGAACCGACTGGGCCGAAGCCCAGCCGGCCCAGCAGCGGCCAGGCCCGGCTTAGCCCGCGCACCCGAACCGACTCTGGACCGAAGTCCCGAGAGCTGCCGCCGCCGTCCGCTGAAGGAGTCCGAGCCGGACTCCTCGTCCGCAGCACCGTTGTGTGCCCCCTTCCCCAAGTCGAATCCCCCCGAGGCCTTTATAAGCCTGCGCCACCACCCCCTCCTCTCCTCAACCCGCCGCCGCAAGCCGCAACCACCGCCGCCAAGCACCGCTGCCGCTGCCAACCGCGACGCCGCTTGCTCCGCCGCCCGCGCCGCCACCCCGCACAGCTCGCGCCGCCGCCGTCGTCTCGCCTCGCCTTGCCCCTCCGCCACTGGATCCAAAGCCGCCGGAGCCGAAGCCACCGCCGTAGAAAACCGCCGTCACCGTCGAACCAGTAAGACCGACCAGATCTCGGTTTATTTTGGTTCGGTTTAGTTAGATCGATTTTTCTTTAGGGTTTTCCTAATTAATGAACTTTCGTTCGTTCCTTCGTTTTAATGGACGGTTTTCATCGGATTAGTTCTGTTAGCGAACGTTCACACCGTAGTCTTTTTCTTTTCAGTTTATTTTCGGCAAGGGACCAATCCGCAAATAGTTTTTTGCGATTTAGCCCCTGATCTTAAAACTAGCATATCTTTTTTACTCGTTTATCCAAATTAGATGAAACCAGTGCGTAAATCTTCGTTTCGTTCTGTTCTTTCCAGTTAACCAAGTTGAACATGATTTTTGTACTGTAAAATTTTAGTTTAGCACATATGAGTAAACGATCTTGTTTCGTTCGTATTTTGAGTTTCGTTTGTCTGTTTGAGTTGATTCTTTTTGCAAATCGTAGCTAATCACTTATACCTACTGCTAAGATATAATCCACATGATAATAATGCTGTTAGATTTGACTTTTGTTAGTTTAAGCCGTTTGCTTGTTTCGTGTTTGATTTGGATCTTTTCTCGGTTTTCTCGTTGCTTCGTTTGAGTGATTGCTTATGTATGCTACTGTTTGTCTATGCTAGATTACCCAGAGTGCGAAGCTTGTTACTACGAATCTGTAGAGTTTGCAGGTCGTCAGCAAGGCAAGTTACACTTTGATCATACTCTTTTATACCCAGTTTTTACTTTGCATTAGTATCACCCCTCAAATATTTGCATGAGTAGGATTGGGAACATGTGGTTTGGTTGTAGTACTTGAGGTAGGAACCTAATACCTTTTCATCACCCTGAGAATATACGTTATGCTTATTTATTGCTTAGCCATGCTCGTAGACAGGGATTGGATCGTGATTTACACATGGAAGTTTGAGAGTTATTTAATCATGGATAACATTAAGGTGGCAACTTTAATATGCATCTGGGTGGATTGGTTGAGGCACCTGGGGAACCCAGTGTTGCCTGTTTGAGGAAATCCCAGAGTACCCGTGTGATTTTTCCTTGGGTTTGCCACCCAAGCTCAAAGGGATCATAAGATTATTCATGCCAGAAACTTCCGTGTGCAGCCAGAAGCCATTATGGGCTCTAGCATAGTGCAGTAAGTTGCGTGAGCTCTTGAAGAGGTGGACTAGCAGATGTAGGGGAAAGTAGGTGTACCGGTCCGCTCGGAGTAGAGAGTAAGTGCTTCAGAAAGACTATGTCTCGATCATCTAGTCATGGATGCGGTCGAGTCTTGTGGGGAAAAGTGCGCAAACCTCTACAGAGTGTATAAACTAATCATGGTTAGCCGTGTCCCTGGTTATGGACATCTTGAGTATCTGGTACTGGAATTATTGATGTGATCTCAACACTTTACTTAATGAATTTATTGGGTTAATGATGATACTTTTCATTGGGATTTGAGTTGGGGTTACCTTCTCAAATATTGGGAAACTTGGGAGTAGTTAAATAAATTTATTCCTTTGTTGTAGGGAAAAACTAGATTTATGCAAAATCATAAACTTACAGCCTCCAGTAGCCAAATATTGCATGTAGATATAGATCTTGCATTTCATTTCTTTATAGTGTAACTCTGCCAGCATATTCAATGTGCTGACCTACATGGTTGCAACGTCTCATGTTGCAGACTACTCAGACGACGAATAAGGCGCAACAGGTCATTGTTTTGCACTCAGTTATGCCATTGGAGTTGATGGACTCATTTACCTTCGAAGCTTTCGCAGTTATTTAGTTTAGATGGCCTTCAGCCATGATATTATTGTGTAATCTTACTCTTTATGAGGACTCGATGTAATAAGTGTGTTAAATGAACTCTGTTATAATTCCTCGAGTACTCTGTGTGTCAGCATTACTGATCCAGGGATGACACTGATGCACAGAGGCTTGACCGTTTGAGGTCGGGTCGCTACAAGATGTGGTATCAGAGCACACGCTGACTGTAGAACGTGACCACTAGAATAAGCCACAGGAATTCTCTTCCCTGCTCATTTCTAATTCTCCTCTATTTCTACTCTATAGATGGTGGATCCCAGGAACAAGTTCACTTAGCAGGATGATGACACCCCTTTCGGACGCCACTTGAAGGAAGTCACTAAGTACTTGAACATCGGAGTACCAAGTTTCGCGGGGTCTTACTCTACATCTGTACCGGAAGAGGAGCGCTGGAAGATCAAGGTTGGATACCTGGGAGGACATTTGCGCCAACAGCGGAGCTTATTGATTTCTACCTGGATGCACCAAGCTGGAGTTTAGGAAAGCCCATATCACTTTTGGACGCATATGTGAAGTGTATCACAAGGAGATGGAGAATAGAATTTATCAAATATGTGGCCGCCGAGATGAAACATGGGAGATGGTTCGTACCAGGAGGGATGGATCAATTGCAGCCTACATTCAAGAGATGGGGGATCATATTCATCGACAAGAGAATCAACAAATTATCCACATGAAGAAGATCAAGAAACTGGTGAAGAGAAACAACGAGCTACAAGAGGAAATCAAGTCTACACGCGATGGATACGAGTAAGACATTGCCGTACTAGAGAAGCAAGAAGACCTGAAGAGGAAGGTAGGACTACCAGTGGAGAATATCAAGTGAGAACCAGCAAAGGAGATCAGTTCGGAGGACTACATCATCCTGGACGACACCGACACGGATAGTGATGCAAATGATGGCAGCGATGACGACTACATTGACGAAGCTGGAGCAGATATTATGGAGTCTTCCTCTGATGAAAATTTCTAGATGACCACCATGTAACTAGTAGTATTCCTCCAAGTAGTTAGCAACGATCGAGTTTGTAATCATAGGTTAGATCGTTTGTGTGAATCTTGTGTGACATTGAATGAAGTGAATTGATTGTGTTTGTCTCATGAGCATATAGGTAGTGGATCTCTCTTAGACCTCATTCTATTTTGTTTCCTCACCCCTTCTAACCCATCAGATGCCTCCGAGACGTGACAATGGATTTGCATTCCCACCGGAGCTCACTCAGTTGATCTAGCAGCAGAATGCCTTGATGCAGATAATAGTTCAGAACCAGAACCAAGGCAACAACAACAACAACCCACCACCACCACCCCCTGTTGACCACCTAGCCCGCTTTCTAAGGTTGAATCCGTTGGTGTTCTCTAGTAGCACCGAGCTGATTGTTGTAAATGATTGGCTCTGCAAGATTGGAAGAGAGTTGACCACTGCAGGAGGCACAAATGCGGAGAGAGTGCGCTTTGCCGCACATCAGCTTGATGGACCCGCAACATCTTGGTGTGAGAATTTCACCGCCACTTACCCCATTGATACAGTTACGTGGGATCAGTTTCAGCAGGCTTTCCGCAATGCCCATGTTTCAGCAGGAGCTATGAGCATGAAGAAGCGCGAGTCTTGCAACTTGCATCAAGGAGGGCGTACAGTGGGCCAGTATGTGGATGAGTTTAGAAAATTAGCACGCTATGCCTCAGATGATGTAGCCACAGATGCCGCTAAGCAGGAGAAGTTTCTTGAGGGACTCAACGATGAGCTGAGCATGCAGTTGATGGTGGCAACTTTCAACAACTACCAGGTGTTGGTAGACCGGGCCCTCATGATTGAAGGCAAGCAGAAACAGATTGATAATCGCAAGAGGAAGTATGGACATGGGAGGTACACTTCAGGAGCTCAGCAGAAGCCCCGCTATTCCCCATACTCGGGAGGACATACCCACAACCATGGAGGACATACGCACAATGGAGCAAGTTCACACAACCACAGTGGCCCCAAGAATGGCAACGGGAATGGAAGAAGAAGCAACCAGAATCATTCCAACCTTGCAATACTAGCCAAGAGGGATCTGAGCCACATTACCTGTTTGAAGTGCCAGAAGACCGGACATTATGCCACTGAAAGTCCTAAAGCAAAGAATGGAAATGGCAATGGAGGTTCCGCAAACAAGCCCGACCCCTTCACCAAAGGTCAGGTGAACCACGTCAGTATGGAGGAGATTGAGGATCAACCCGACGCAGTTGTCGGTAAGTTTTTGATTAATGCATTTACTGCACTTGTTCTTTTCGATACTGGTGCATCACATTCATACATATCAAGGGGATTTGTGAATAAGTATAACCTGCCAACTATATCCCTTAAGTCACCTATGTTAGTAAGTTCCCCAGGAGTGGAGTATATGGCTAGTAGGGGATCCTATCAGATGCCACTAACCATAGGTAGACATGTTTTCCCCATCGACCTAGTTGTTCTGGAGTGACAAGGATTGGATGTGATACTAGGAATGGATTGGCTATACAAGTTTGAGGGAAACATCGATTGCGCTAGTAAATCAATTCTTCACACCACCCCAGAAGGAAAGAGGATCAAGTATGTATCCTGGCATGCACCGAGGAGAACTCAGGTGAATTCCTTATTAGGAGTTGTACAGGAGGAAGTACCAGTGGTGAAGGATTATCCCGACGTATTTCCGGAAGAGTTACCAGGCATCCCACCGGATCGAGACATTGAGTTTTTGATTGAGATATTGCCAGGCACCGGACCAATATCAAAGAGACCGTATCGGATGCCCGCAAAAGATCTGGAGGAAATTAAGACGCAAATAAAGGAGTTACTTGAGAAAGGTTACATGCCACCAAGTTCATCACCTTGGGGAGCCCTAGTGCTTCTAGTGGAGAAGAAGGATGGATCTTTGAGGATGGTTGTTGATTATCGTGCGCTGAATGAAGTAACAATCAAGAACAAATACCCTCTGCCTTTTACCATAATGTATGGGCTATATGAGTATATCGTTATGTCATTTGGTTTGACTAATGCACCTGCCTATTTCATGAATATGATGAACAAAGTGTTTATGGAGTTTTTGGATAAGTTTGTCGTGGTGTTCATTGATGATATATTGGTCTACTCGAAGAAGGAAGAAGAGCATAAGGAGCATTTGCGTTTGGTTCTTGAGAAGCTTAGAGAACATCAGTTGTATGACAAGTTCAGCAAATGTGAGTTTTGCTTAAAGGAAGTTGGATTTCTCAGACATGTTATATCTGGAGAAGGAATAGCAGTAGACCCTACCAAGGTTGCTTCTATCACTAAGTGGTTGGCACCCACATCAGTTGGAGAGATCAGGAGTTTTCTTGGACCTGCAGGTTATTACTAGAGCTTTATTGAGAATTTCTCCAAGATTGCAAAGCCCATGATGGAGTTATTGAAGAAGGACACCAAGTTTAAATGGACTGAGGATTGTAAAGCCAGTTTTCAGGAGTTGAAGAAACGTTTGGTTACAGCCCGAGTGATGATTCTCCCAGACCAACATAAGGATTACCAAGTATATTGCGACCCTTCATGTCGAGGACTTGGAGGTGTGCTTATGCAGGAAGGAAGAGTTGGTTCATATGCCTCACGACAGCTTCGACCTCATGGGTTGAATTATGCTATGCATGATTTGGAGTTAGCAGCCATAGTGCATGCGCTGAAGACATGGAGACACTTTCTCATTGGAAACCATTGTGATGTATACACGGATCATAGGAGTTTCATATGCCTCACGACAGCTTCGACCTCATGGGTTGAATTATGCTACGCACGATTTGGATTTAGCAGCCATAGTGCATGCGCTGAAGACATGGAGACACTTTCTCATTGGAAACCATTGTGATGTATACATGGATCACAAGAGTTTGAAATACATCTTCATGTAGAAGGAGTTGAATCTCAGGCAAAGGATATAGTTGGAGCTCATAAAGGATTATGATATGAAATTGCACTATCATCCCGGAAAGGCAAATGTCGTAGCAGATGCTTTGAGCCGCAAGAGCTATGTTAATACGCTAATAACCGGAGGATTACCAAAGGAGTTAGCAGATGATCTTTGAGAGCTATGCTTGGAGATAGTTCTGAGAGTGTCGGATTTCGGGTTCCGGCAGACCCTCAAGGTTCGAACTCTAGGGTGCACGTGGAGATCACACCTCCTACCTACCCACGTCTCGTCGCCTCGCAAGGATCTAAACTACACAAAGAACAACACAGGGGACATGAGATTTATACTGGTTCAGGCCACCATTGTGGTGTAATACCCTACTCCAGTTTGTGGTGTGGTGGCTTGCCTCAGGGGCTGATGATGAATAGTACAAGGAAGAACAGCCTTGCGAGGGGCTGTTCTTGGCTGGTGCGATGAATTACTTGGGTGAGTTCAGTCGCCTCTCTCTCTCTCTCTAGTCTACCCAAAATCTCTCCTCCTCTCCAAATCTCTTTTCTCCTCCCCCTCCTCTTTTTCCTATCCCTTCGCGGTGGCTAGCTCTATTTATAGAGGGAGGCCCTCGGCCTCTTCCCAAATATTGAGCGGGAAGGGCGCCAACAATTGGCCATTTTGAAGGGGAACATCTATTACACTTATCCTGACTAAAGTCGGTCCTCGCCTGCCAAAGACCCTGACGGTGACGCCGGCTTGGGCTCCACGATGACCTCCATCCTGCCGTCCTACTGGTCTTGATCTTGTTGCACCGAAATGGTTGCCTTTGCTTGATACTCCTGCCTGTGCTTGCCCCCTTTGCACCAAAGAGGAAACAAGGACTCTGTGCAGCCCGGCGCCCTCCTGGCGCCCACCTGGCCTCTGTCGTCATGGCTTGCGTCATGGGCACCTCGTGAGGTACCCCTCCCTGATCTCTCTGGCTCCTTGTGAGCCAGCCTGACGAGGTTGTGCCCGAGGAAGCCTCCTGTCGTCCGCCCCGCGAGGCTTGGCCCCTCGCGAGGGTCTTGAGCATGTGTTGATGAAGATGGGCCGTATTGGGCCACTCCCTGAGCCACGCCGGAGGCCGCAGGCAGGCAAGTCTGGGTACCCCCGTTCCCAGATCGCCGACAGTAGCCCCCGGGCCCAAGGCGCGCCTAGACTTGGCTTAGCAGAGAAGCGAAGGGGTAAGTGCGAAGCGCTGCGGGCCCCATCAGCCTGCGGCCTTGGGTGCTGCGTGGCGGTTGATTGGACGTGGGCGTTCTGGCTCCCCCACGACGCCTCGTAACCGCATGATTTGACAAGTCCCTGCACGCAAAACGGGTCATGATTACCTGTGATCGTGGTGGCTGGCGGTTGGCCTCCCTCGGCTATATGTATGGAACGGCGTGAGCCCTTCCAGTCCATCCGTTCTTGCTACTCCCCTTCTCCTTGTTGGTCGCTCGCCATCCCCATGGCCCCGCCGAAGAGGTTCTCGGCCGCGGAGAAAGGAAAGGCTCACCAGGAAGGGCCCGGCTCTCCTCCGGCCAAGTGTGGCCGGGGCCGCCCTCGCAAGCACCATATGGCCCCCGCTGCGGCCTCCCGTGGCCGTGGAAATAGCCCTCTGCGCGGCGGTGGGCATTCGGCTGCCAACGAGAGGTACGCTGGGGCTGTGCGACCCCTAAGGCCGCGCTTTCGCTCGGCGGAGGTGCTGCCGGAGTTCGTCGTGTGGTCGGCGGACCCGGCTGGCACCTGGCTCCAGCTCCCCCGCTTCTTTATAGGCGAACTTCCGGCAGGTGCCCCGGGCGGCCTTTGGCTTCAGGCAAATGGTTGCTGCAGCAGGGCCTCCTGGGCTACTCTAGAGGTCTCCACCGCCGGGGAGGCGGCCCTGACCTGCGGCTAGCAAACGTTTACCCGCGCGCGCGGCCTGAGCCGACGATGCACTCTACACTTTAAGTTTAACGGCGATGCCACTCTCTACGTGAGGGTGTTCGGGGAAGACGTACGCCGCGCCGGATGTTGCCCCGAAGATGATGACCGTGGCCGCGCGCCCAGCCCCGGCGTTGGTCGGGATGAAGGTGGCGGGAGGCGCGCGGGCAGCGGTGCCCGAGGCACACCAAGCTCTGGTGACTCCCCCTCGGACGGCAGCTCCTCCAGTGGCGGTCGCGACCAGCCCCCTCGTCGTCGTGCTCGCCTGGGAGAGGGCAGCGGGTTGGCCCGACACCGCGCTCCGGTGAAGCGGGAGGCGGAATCCAGCTGAGCTCCGGAGGTAGTACGAGCCTTTCCCGAGAGTTGGCGCTGGGCAAGTCGTCCCCCTTTTGCTTTCCTTTCTCTCCTACGCAAAAAGAATGTAATCCGGTGCCCCACGGGGCGTGTTGAACTCTCGCTGTTTAATTGGTGCACTGTTTCTACTGTTTCCGCTCTATGTTTTTGTTCTGCATGTTTATGTGTGGAAATCACTTATCTTGGGGGGAAAGCTCGTTGCGGTCCTCACCTCCCGAGGCTAGGGCCTCGCCGTGCGCCTTGTGTCCTGCAGGGTTTAGTCAGTAGGGGTAGTCTCCAGCCTTGGTAGCGAGGACAACCAACCGAAGCCCCGTGATCGTGTCGCGATGCCCGTGGGGCATAGAATGGGAGGGGTGCTCCCGCAGCGGACTCGGACAGGGAAGTTCCAAACCACCGGGCAGAAAAACACTCGCGAGGGTGCCCATGTTCCTCCCTCGTGAGACTTCGCGGGAGAGAAAAAGAAACAAACAAGTGAAATGGACGAAGGGTCGCAAACTCGAAACGGTAACAGCCTCAAAAAAAACTTCAAATAGAAACAAACAAGCCAACTGCGAAAAGCAAATGAAAGAAGCCGCGTCCGGCACCTAGTCTAGTCTACGACGTCTTCTCACCAGCGCGGAGCTAAGTGCTGCCACTGGGCATGGGCGGCGGCCCCCGAGGCCCGAGGGCGGCTCTCCGGAGACTCCGGGGCGTGTACAGCCCCACTCATTATTATGTGAGAGTGTCATGGGCGGCGAGCTTCACAGGCGTTTGCCTTCTTCATAGGCACCAGACCTTTTCCAAAACGTGGCTACTTCACAGGCATTCGCCATCTTCACGGCACCGGGCCTTTTCCAAAACGCGGCTACTTCACAGGCATTCACCTTCTTCACAGGCACCGGGCCTTTTCCAAAACGCGGCTACTTCATAGGCATTCACCTTCTTCACAGGCACCGGGCCTTTTCCAAAACGTGGCTACTTCACAGGCATTCGCCTTTTTCACAGGCACCGGGCCTTTTCCAAAACGCGGCTACTTCATAGGCATTCGCCTTCTTCACGGGCACCTGGGCTTTTTCAGGGGTAAAATCTTCAGAGATGTTGGATGTTCCACGCGTTCTAGATGGGCACCCCCTCCTGGGTCTCCAAGCGTGCGGAGCCGGGCCTGGAAACATGAACAATCTTAAACGGGCCTCCCACATGGGAGAGAGCTTGTGCAGTCCCTCCCTGGAGAGAACCCGCCTGAGCACGAGATCCCCTACCTCAAGAGTCCTGGGGCGGACGTTGCGGCAGTGGTATCGCCACACTGCTTGTTGGTACCTTGCTGCTTGCAGTGCGGCTTCTTGGCGATGCTCCTCCCCCAACACGAGATCCGTCCCCCGCATGGCGTTCTGCTGCACTTCCTCGAACGCCAGGACCCGTGCGGAACGACGTCTGACCTCGTGAGGGAGAACGGCTTCAGCTCCATAAACCAGAAAGAACGGGGTCTCGCCAGTTGGCTTTGTTGCGGTCGTGTGGATAGACCACAACACAGACTGGAGCTCGTTGTACCAGCCCCTGCCGCAGGCCTCCAGCTTCTTCTTGAAGCTCCTGGTTTTGAGGCCCCTCAGGACCTCTACATTGGCTCGCTCGGCCTGACCGTTGCTCCGCGGGTGCGCCACCGAAGCGTAGCATATCTGCGTTCCAAGGTTAGCACAGTATGTTTTGAAGAGGTTACTGGTGAACTGCCAACCGTTGTCGGTGATGATGCAGTTCGGCACCCTGAATCTGCTCATGAGGCCCTTGATGAACTTGACCCCGGAGCCTGCGGGGATGGTGCAGACAGCTTCCACCTCAGCCCACTTGGTGAACTTGTCCACGATGACGTAGAGGTAGCGGTAGCCTCCTAGCGCCCGAGGGAACGGATCCAGGATATCCAGTCCCCAGACTGCGAATGGCCATGAGAGGGGTATAGTCTGTAGACCTCCCGCCGGCTGATGGATCTGCTTGGCATGGAACTGACAGGCCTCGCAAGCTTTCACCAGTTCCACAGCGTCATTGAGTGCCGTGGGCCAATAGAACCCACTGTGGAACGCCTTGCCAACGAGAGTCCGTGACGACGAGTGATGCCCATAGTCTCCACCATGTATGTATGCCAGTAGCTCCTTCCCTTGCTCCCTGGAAATGCAACGTAAGGACACATCATTCGGTCGTCTCCGGTAGAGCTCTCCATCCTTGAAGCAGTATGTCGTGGCCTGCCGTGCCACACGCTCCGCTTCCTCCTCCTTTTCCGGCAAGGTGCCTCGTGTCAAGTAGCTCCTGAGCTCTGTGATCCAGCACCCTTCCTGACGCTCCAGCACCAGGAGCAGGCGCGCTCCTGAGGTCGGGCCGTAGACTGGGGCTCCCGAGGCAGGTGGCTGGGGGATCTCCTCCCGAGGCTGCGCCGTGCTTGACAGTGATGGCGTCGCCGAGGGCTTGAAGAGCCGCTCTTCGAAGACGCCAAGCTCCTGAGGTAGCCGCCTGGTTGCCCTTTTGGCGATGTCATCAGCCTCTTGATTGGTGCCGCGAGGCACATGCTGCAACTCCAGCCCCCAGAACTGCTTCTCCATCCTGCGGACTTCCGCGAGGTAGGCTTCCATGTGCTCGTCCTTCCGCTCGTATACTTTGTTGGAGAAGTTGACGAGGAGCTGAGAATCACCCTTGATGGTGAGGCGCTTCACCCCCAGGGCGACCGCGGCTTTCATGCCTGCTATCAGGCCTTCGTATTCTGCTATGTTGTTGGAGACCTTTTCTCCGTGCTGGAAACTGAGTTGCACGACATAGTAGAGCTTGTCTTGAGTGGGAGATACGAGCGCCGCACCAGCCCTCGCGCCGTGTCGGGAGAACGCCCCGTCGAAGTACATGACCCAACCGTCCGGTGCCTCGCTTCCCGGGGAGAGTGATCAATCCTCGCTAGCCTCAAGGCCTGGCACTTCTGCCCACTCCACCACGAAGTCCGCAAGCGCGGCCCCCTTGATGACTCTGGTTGTGCTGAATTCTATCGGAAACGCTTGCAGCTCGATGTTCCACTCAGCGACTCTTCCAGCTGAGTTGGGGCTCCTGAGCACCCTTTCCAAGGGATATGCTGAGACGACCTTGATGGGATGGCCTTGGACATAGTGCCGCAACTTGCGCGAGGCTACCAATAGCGAGAGGAGGAGTTTCTGAGGCATGGGGTACCGCGCCCTCCCGTCCCGCAACACCGTGCTGACGAAGTACACAGGGTGCTCGACGAGGTGGGGAGTGTTGGCGCTGCTAGCGCCCTCCGGAGGCTGGAGCGCCTCCCGAGACAATGGAGCCCCCAGCGGCTGGTCGCTTAGAGGAGGGGCCTCTTCTGTCCTGGGTGTGCTTCCCTGCAGCGGCTGGTCCTTCTCGGCTGTAGTCGCGGTCTCTGTGAGACCCTCTTGGTCCTGCTTCACTTTGACCCGGGCGGTTGCTGCGGCCTTGGTCCTACGCTCCTCCCTAATAGCCACGAGGGCCGCACTGGCAGAGTAGGGGGTGGTCGCAAGGTAGAGCACCAGGGGCTCTTGAGGACGCGGAGCCACCATCACCGGAGGGCTGGTTAAGTACCTTTTGAGATCCTGGAACGCCTTGTCGGCCTCTTCAGTCCATTCAAAGGGGCCCTTCTTCTTCATCAGCTTGAAGAAGGGCAGCGCCCGTTCCCCCAGCTTGGAGATGAAACGTCCTAGTGCGGTCACGCGCCCGATGAGCTTCTGCATCTCTCTGAGGGTCTTCGGTGGGCTCATGTCCTCGACTGCTTTTACCTTTTTTGGGTTAGCCTCGATGCCCCGGTGGGATACGAGGAAGCCCAGGAGATTGCCCGAGGGGACTCCAAACACACACTTCTCCGGGTTGAGCCGCAGGTCCACTTCGTTAAGGCTTGCGAAGGTTTCCTCCAAGTCCTGTATCAGGGTTTTTGCCTCCCGAGACTTCACCACAATGTCATCAACGTAAGCCTTAGCATTCCTCCTGAGCTGCCGACCCAAGGCGATGTGCATCAGCCGCTCAAAGGTCGCACCTACATTGCGCAGCCCGAACGGCATGCATGTATAGCAGTACACTCCACACGGGGTCAGGAAAGCCGTCTTTTCTACATCTTCTACTGCCATCTTGATCTGGTGATAGCCAGAGAAGGCATCCAGGAAGCACAACAAGTCGCACTCAGCGGTGGAGTCGACGATCAGGTTGATGCGAGGGAGTGGGAATGGATCCTGCGGGCAGGCCTTGTTGAGGTTGGTGAAGTTGACACACATGCGTTCCTTTCCCCCCTTCTTTGGCATGACAACTGGGTTAGCCAACAAATCTGGGTAGCGAACCTCGCGAATGACCCCTGCCGCCTCCAACTTGAGGGTTTCTTGGACGATGAAAGCTTGCTTCTTAGTGGACTGCCGCCTCGCCTTCTGCTTCATGGGGCGCACGTTGGGGCACACGTTGAGGTGATGCTCGATTACGCACCTCGGGACCCCTGCTAGCTGATCAGGTTCCCACGCGAATACCTTCTTGTTCGCGCGTAGGAACTTCACCAAGGCCTCCTCCTGCTCGGGCTCGAGGTTGGCGCCTATGGTGAAGGCGGCGCTAGTAGATCCGTCCTCATCGACCAGTACCTGCTTGGTTTCTGCCCTGTCTTGGGTGAATAGCTGCTTCTTCTTGGCTGGTGCAGCCCCCTTGGGCTCAGGGGCGTCTGAGCCGGCGGGCTGCACCACCACCACGGCCTTGAAAGCAAGCTTGAGCGCTTGCAAAGCATCCCTGGTGTCTCTGGACATGGTGACGACGCTGCTACTCCCGGGCATCTTCATGAGGTAGTACGCTGGGTGAGTTGCGGCCATGAACCAGGCTAGCATCGGGTAGCCGAGAATGGCGTTGTGTGGGAGGCCGATGGGGGTGATGTTGAAGTCGATTAGCTCCGTGCGGAAGTTGTCGTAGGTGCCGAAGATCACCGAAAGGCGGATCTGCCCCAGGGAGCCGGTGGAGCCACCTCTGACGCCCAAGAAGGGCTTGTTGGGCTGCAGCCGCTCCGGCGATACGTGGAGGAGGCTGAAGGCCTCCACCGAGGGCATGCTGAGGCCAGCACCGCTGTCGATGAGGGTCCTGGTGATGGCCACCTGACAGATGGTGGGGGTGCCGCCCAGCCTGGAGGAGCCCCATGCAGCGCGGAAGCGGCGCCGATCTGGCGGACGAATGACTTGATGTGGCGTCCTGAAGGTGGTGCCTGCAAGCCACCTAGGAGAGCTGCAACGACCGGGTGCGCCAGTGCAGCGTACTGGGCGAGGAAAAGGCCGTGCAGCTCCCCCCAAGAGGCCACGGAAGCCGTCGGCAGGTGGAGCAGCCACATGCGCGGGACGCCGGTGAGGGCCATGGCAAACCAGTTAGCCATGACCCTGTCGTCGCCCCGGCCTCGAGGACGGCCTCCTCGTATGCCAGCAGGAAAGCCAGCGGATGGGCCGTGCAGTTGTAGCACGGAAGCATCTCTAGCTTGAACTTGTTCGGCCATTGCACTTGTCGCAAGGCGGGGGCCAAGGCTCGGAGCCCCCTGACCCCCATTCTGGCGCTGGTGACCGGAGCGGGCGGCGCGTTGCCCATCATGGGGGTGAACCGCGGTGTTGGCGGAGAGCAGGTCGGTGGAAGAGAATGCTCTGGTGCACCCCTACCTGGCGCGCCAAATGTAGGATTTCGGGTTCCGGCAGACCCTCAAGGTTCAAACTCTGGGGTGCACGCGAAGATCACACCTCCTGCTTACCCACGTCTCGTCGCGTGCAAGGATCTAAACTACACGAAGAACAACACAAGGGACACGAGATTTATACTGGTTCAGGCCACCATTATGGTGTAATACCCTACTCCAGTTTGTGGTGTGGTGGCTTGCCTGAGGGGCTGATGATGAATAGTACAAGGAAGAACAGCCTCGCGAGGGGCTGTTCTCGGCTGGTGCGATGAACTGCTTGGGTGAGTTCAGTCGCCTCTCTCTCTCTAGTCTACCCAAAATCTCTCCTCCTCTCCAAATCTCTTTTCTCCTCCCCCCTCCTCTTTTTCCTATCCCTTCGCGGTGGCTAGCTCTATTTATAGAGGGAGGCCCTGGGCCTCTTCTCAAATATTGAGTGGGAAGGGCGCCAACAATTGGCCATTTTGAAGGGGAACATCTAGTACACTTATCCTGACTAAAGTCGGTCCTCGCCTGCCAAAGACCCTGACGGTGACGCCGTCTTGGGCTCCACGATGACCTCCATCCTGCCGTCCTGCTGGTCTTGGTCTTGTTGCACCGAAATGGTTGCCTTTGCTTGATACTCCTACCCGTGCTTGCCCCCTTTGCACCAAAGAGGAAACAAGGACTCTGCGCAGCCCGGCGCCCGCCTGGCCTCGGTCGTCATGGCTTGCGTCATGGGCACCTCGTGAGGTACCCCGCCTTGATCTCTCCGCCTCCTCGCGAGCCAGCCTGACGAGGCTGTGCCCGAGGAAGCCTCCTATCATCTTCCCCGCGAGGCTTGGCCCCTCGCGAGGGTCTTGAGCTTGTGTTGATGAAGATGGGCCATACTGGGCCACTCTCTGAGCCACGCCGCAGGCTGCAGGCAGGCAAGTCTGGGTACCCCCGTTCCCGAATGCCGATAGAGAGGTTATGTTGCAGCATTGGAAATTCAGTCCACTTTGTTGGGAAAGATCAGAGAAGCCCAGAAGACTAAAAAGGAGATTGCCGAGATAGAGGAAAGGATGAGCAAAGGAAAGGCTAAAGGATTTCGGGAGGATGAGCACGGCACCTTATGGTTTGAGGATCGCATTTATGTGCCTAATGACCCCGAGATCAGGAAGTTGATTCTGCAGGAGGCCCATGATTCGCCATACTCAATTCACCCAGGCAACACCAAGATGTATCTGGATTTGAAGGAAAGTTTTTGGTGGACAGGAATGAAGAAGGATATTGCCGAGTATGTAGCAGTATGTGATGTATGTCAGAGAGTCAAGGAAGAGCATCAGAAGACAATAGGATTGCTACAGCCATTGCCGATACCTGAATGGAAGTGGGATAAACTTGGCATGTATTTTATCACTGGATTACCCAGGACTCATTCAGGCTATGACGCTATCTGGGTTGTAGTCGATCGTTTGATGAAAGTAGCTCATTTCATCCCGGTGAAAACAACCTATACGAGTGCTATGTTGGTGAAGATATACATGACCAGGATCGTATATGTGCATGGAGTTCCGAGGACCATTGTATCAGATAGAGGAACCCAGTTTACTTCAAACTTTTGGAATCAGTTGCATGACACTTTGCGTACCAGGCTAGAGTTCAGTACAGCCTTTCATCCACAGACGGATGACAGACTGAGAAAGTCAATCAGATTTTGGAGGACATGTTGAGAGCTTGTGCATTAGATTATGGATCTAGTTGGGATGACAATTCGCCATATGCAGAGTTCTCTTATAACAACAGTTATCAAGCCAGTTTGAAGTTGGCCCCTTTCAAAGCGTTGTACGGAAGGAGGTGGAGGACACTGTTATCGTGGGAGGAGATCGACAGTTGTTCGGACCAGACTTAATCAAAGATTTTGAAGAGAAGGTTAAGTTGATTCGCGATAGACTCAAGGTAGCCCAGTCCAGGCAGAAGAGTTATACGGATACTAAACGGAAGGAGATAGTTTATGAAGTTAGAGACAAAGCATTTCTTCGTGTGTCCCCACTTCGAGGAGTGAAACGTTTCTGAGTCAAGGGAAAGCTAGCACCACGTTTTGTGGGACCATACAGAGTTTTGGAACGCATGGGAGAAGTTGCATACATGTTGGAATTGCCAGAAGGATTTTCAGGAGTTGATGATGTGTTTCACGTTTCCTAGTTGAAGAAGTGCCACGCAGAGATGGCCGATATTCCTCTAAGAGATACAGTGCCATTGGAAACAATTCAGTTAGATAGTGATTTGACCTATGAAGAGAAGCCAGTCCAGATTCTCGAGTTTTCCAGTCGAGTTACTCGCAACAAGTTTATCAAGTTTTGCAAAGTACGGTGGAGCCACCATACCGAGGAGGAAGCCACCTGGGAGCAAGAAGAAGATCTTTGCAAGGACCATCCAAACCTTTTTGGTAACCAACCTGAATCTCGAGGGCGAGATTCATCTTAAGGGGGGTAGGTTTGTAACATACCAATTTTTAGATTGGATGTTATACATAGATCATCATATGCATATCATATTTATTCTTGCATTTTATTGTGATCCTAGAAATCTTAAGCAACTCAAGGAGCCAAGGAGAGAGTTGGAGGTTTCACACAATTCATATTTGAGTTTATTTTCAAATTTGAAAAGAGGATCAATCTGATTTTATTATTTTCTCTCCAATTATTTCCAATAATAAAAATAAATGAGAGAGGATAATATGACTTCTTCAACTAAGAGAAATATTGGAGAAAGAATTTTAAATCAAATTATTTTCTATTGGTATTTTATTTGCTGTTTTATTTGAATTAGAAAAAAATATTGCATTTTCGAAAATTGCATCTTAGCCTAGAAAAATGTTCATTTTTTCCTAAATATTAGGTTTGGACGGTGAAAATTGTTTCTGGAATTTTTTTAGAATTTTCTTTATATTTATTTAGGATATTTTTGCTCACGGCGAAATTGTTTAAAAAAAAGTTTCTGACCGAATGGGCCGAAGCCCAGCTTCACCCGCGCGCCCGAACCGACTCGGGACCGAAGTCCCGAGCGCCGCCGCCGCCGTCCGCCGGAGGAGTCTGAGCTGGACTCCTTGTCCGCACCGCCACTACGTGCCCCCTTACCCAAGTCAAATACCCCCTTGAGGCCTTTATAAGCCCGCGCCGCCGACCCCTCCTCTACTCAACCTGCCGCCGCAAGCTGAAACCACCGCCGCCAAGCGCCGCAGCTGCTGCCAACCGCGCCGCTGCTTGCCGCCGTCACCGCCGTCCTGCATAGCTCGTGCCGCCGCCGTCGTCTCACCTTGCCTCGTCCTGCCGCCGCCGGACCCGAAGCCGCCGCCGGAGCCGTCGAACCGGTAAGACCGGCCGAATCTCTGTTTGTTTCCGGTTTATTTTGGATCGGTTTAATTAGACCGGTTTTTCTATAGGGTTTTCCTATTTAATGAACGTTCTTTTGTTCGCTCGTTTTAACGGACTTCATCGGATTAGTTCTGTCAGGGAACGTTCGCGCCGTAGTCTTTTTATTTTTAGTTTATTTTCGGCCAGGGACCTATCCGCGAATAGTTTTCTGGCGATTTAGCCCCTGATCTTAAAACTAGCATAACTTTTTACTCATTTATCCAAATTAGGTGAAACCTAACTTGAACATGATTTTGATACTGTAAAATTTTAGTTTAGCATAGATTAGTAAATGATCTTGTTTCGTTCGTATTTTGAGTTTCACTTCTCCGTTTGAGTTGATTCTTTTTGCAAATCATAGCTAATCACTTATACCTACTGCTAAGATCTAATCCACATGATAATAATGCTGTTAGGTTTGACTTCTGTTAGTTTAAGCTGTTTGTTTGTTTCATGTTTGATTTGGATCTTTTCACGGTTTTCTCATTGCTTCGTTTTAATGATTGCTTATGTATGCTAATGTTTGTCTACGCTAGATTACCAGGAGTGCAAAGCTTGCTACTATGAATCTCTAGAGTTTGCAGATCGTCAGCAAGGCAAGTTACACTTTGATCATACTCTTTTATACCCAGTTTTTACTATGCAAAGTATCACCCCTCAAATATTTGCATGAGTAGGATTGGGAACATGTGGTTTGGTTGTAGTACTTGAGGTAGGAACTTTATACCTTTTGATCACCCCTGGAATATACGTTATGCTTAGCCATGCTCGTAGACGGGGATTGGATCGTGATTTACACATGGAAGTTTGAGAGTTATTTAATCATGGATAACATTAACGTGGCAACTTTAATATGCATCTGGGTGGATTGGTTGAGGCACCTGGGGAACCCAGTGTTGCCTCTTTGAGGAAATCCCAGAGTACACGTGTGATTTTTCCTTCGGTTTCCACCGAGGCTCAAAGGGATCATAAGATTATTCATGCTAGAAACTTCCGTCTGCAGCCACAAGCCATTATGGGCTCTAGCATAGTTGAGTAAGTTGCGTGAGCTCTTAAAGAGGTGGAATAGCAGATGTAGGGAAAGTAGGTGTACCGGTCCGCTCGGAGTAGAGAGTAAGTGCTTCAGAAAGACTATGTCTCGATCATCCGATCATGGATGCGGTCGAGTCTTGTGGGGAAAAGTGCGCAAATCTCTGTAGAGTGTATAAACTAATCATGGTTAGCCGTGTCCCCGGTTATGGACATCTTGAGTATCTGGTACTTGAATTATTGATGTGATCTCAACACTTTACTTAATGAATTTATTGGATTAATGATGATACTTTTCATTGGGATTTGAGTTGGGGTTACCTTCTCAAATATTGGGAAACTTGGGAGTAGTTAAATAAATTTATTCCTTTGTTGTAGGGAAAAACTAGCTTTATGCAAAATCATAAACTTACAGCCTCCAGCAGCCAAATATTGCATGTAGATATAGATCTTGCATTTCATTTCTTTATAGTGTAACTCTGCCAGCATATTCAATGTGTTGACCTACATGGCTGCAACGTCTCATGTTGCAGACTACTCAGACGATGAATAAGGTGCGATAGGTCATTGTTTTGCGCTCAGCTATGGTGTTGGAGTTGATGGACTCATTTACCTTCGAAGCTTCCGCTGTTATTTAGTTTAGATGGCCTTCAACCATGATATTATTGTGTAATCTTACTCTTTATGAGGACTTGATGTAATAAGTGTGTTAAATGAACTCTGTTATAATTCCTCGAGTACTGTGTGTGTCAGCATTACCGATCCAGGGATGACACTGATGCACAGAGGCTTGACCGTCTGAGGTCGGGTCGCTACAAGATGTGGTATTAGAGCACACGCTGACTGTAGAACGTGACCACTAGAATAAGCCACATGAATTCTCTTCCCTGCTCATTTCTAATTCTCCTCTATTTCTACTCTATAGATGGCGGATCCCAGGAACAAGTTCACTTAGCCGGATGACGACACCCCTTTCGGACGCCACTTGAAGGAAGTCACTAAGTACTTGAACATCGGACTACCAAGCTTCATGGGGACTTACTCTAATCTGTACCGGAAGAGGAGCGCTGGAAAATCAAGGTCTGGATACCTGGGAGGATATTTGCGCCAACAGCGAAGCCTATTGATTTCTACCTGGATGCACCAAGCTGGATTTTAGGAAAGAGCATGGCAGCCCATATCACTTTTGGACGCAAATGTGAAGTGTATCACAAGGAGATGGAGAACACCATTTATCAAATATGTGCCCACCGAGATGAAAATTGGGAGATGGTCCGTACCGGGAGGGATGGATCGATTGCAGCCTACATTCAAGAGATGGGGGATCATATTCATCGACAAGAGAATCAACAAATTATCCACATGAAGAAGATCAAGAAACTGGTGAAGAGAAACAATGAGCTAGAAGAGGAACTCAAGTCTACACACGATGGATACGAGGAAGAGATTGCCGTACTACTAGAGAAGCAAGAAGACCTGAAGAGCAAGGTAGGACTACCAGTGGAGAATATCAAGCGAGAACTAGCAAAGGAGATCCGTTCAGAGGACTACGTCATCCTAGACGACACCGACACAGATAGTGATGCAAATGATGGCAGTGAGGCAACTACATTGACGAAGCTGGAGAAGATATTATGGAGTCTTCCTCTGATGAAAATTTCTAGATGACCACCATGTAACTAGTAGTATTCCTCCAAGTAGTTAGCAACGATCGAGTTTGTAATCATAGGTTAGATCGTTTGTGTGAATCTTGTGTGACATTGAATGAAGTGAATTGATTGTGTTTGTCTCATGAGCATATAGGTAGTGGATCTCTCTTAGACCTCATTCTATTTTGTTTCCTCACCCCTTCTAACCCATCAGATGCCTCCGAGACGTGACAATGGATTTGCATTCCCACCGGAGCTCACTCAGTTGATCTAGCAGCAGAATGCCTTGATGCAGATAATAGTTCAGAACCAGAACCAAGGCAACAACAACAACAACCCACCACCACCACCCCCTGTTGACCACCTAGCCCGCTTTCTAAGGTTGAATCCGTTGGTGTTCTCTAGTAGCACCGAGCTGATTGTTGTAAATGATTGGCTCTGCAAGATTGGAAGAGAGTTGACCACTGCAGGAGGCACAAATGCGGAGAGAGTGCGCTTTGCCGCACATCAGCTTGATGGACCCGCAACATCTTGGTGTGAGAATTTCACCGCCACTTACCCCATTGATACAGTTATGTGGGATCAGTTTCAGCAGTCTTTCCACACTGCCCATGTTTCAGCAGGAGCTATGAGCATGAAGAAGCGCGAGTTTCACAACTTGCGTCAAGGAGGGCGTACAGTGGGCCAGTATGTGGATGAGTTTAGCAAATTAGCACGCTATGCCCCAGATGATGTAGCCACGGATGCCGCTAAGCAGGAGAAGTTTCTTGAGGGACTCAACAATGAGCTGAGCATGCAGTTGATGGTGGCAACTTTCAACAACTACCAAGAGTTGGTAGACAGGGCCCTCATGATTGAAGGCAAGCAGCAACAGATTGATAATCGCAAGAGGAAGTATGGACATGGGAGGTACACTTCAGGAGCTCAGCAGAAGCCCCGCTATTCCCCATACTCAGGAGGACATACCCACAACCATGGAGGACATACGCACAATGGAGCAAGTTCGCACAACCACAGTGGCCCCAAGAATGGCAACGGGAATGGAGGAAGAAGCAGCCAGAATCGTTCCAACCCTGCAACACCATCCAAGAGGGATCTGAGCCACAATACCTGTTTCAAGTGCCAGAAGACCGGACATTATGCCACTGAATGTCCTGAAGCAAAGAATGGAAATGGCAATGGAGGTTCCGCAAACAAGCCCGACCCCTTCACCAAAGGTCAGGTGAACCACGTCAGTATGGAGGAGATTGAGGATCAATCCGACGCAGTTGTCGGTAAGTTTTTGATTAATGCATTTACCGCACTTGTTCTTTTCGATACTGGTGCATCACATTCATACATATCAAGGGGATTTGTGAATAAGTATAACCTGCCAACCATATCCCTTAAGTCACCTATGTTAGTAAGTTCCCCAGGAGCAGAGTATATGGCTAGTAGGGGATGCTATCAGATGCCACTAACCATAGGTAGACATGTATTCCCCACGGACCTAATTGTTCTGGAGTGACAAGGATTAGATATGATACTAGGAATGGATTGGCTATCCAAGTTTGATGGAAACATCGATTGCGCCAGTAAATCAAGTCTTCTCACCACCCCAGAAGGAAAGAGGATCAAGTATGTATCCTGGCATGCGCCGAGGAGAACTCAGGTGAATTCCTTATCAAGAGTTGTACAGGAGGAAGTACCAGTGGTGAAGGATTATCCCGACGTATTTCCGGAAGAGTTACCAGGCATGCCACCGGATCGAGCCATTGAGTTTTTAATTGAGATATTGCCAGGCACCGGACCAATATCAAAGAGACCGTATCGGATGCCCGCAAAAGATCTGGATGAAATTAAGAGGCAAATAAAGGAGTTACTTGAAAAAGGTTACATACGACCAAGTTCATCACCTTGGGGAGCTCCAGTGCTTCTAGTGGAGAAGAAGGATGGATCTTTGAGAATGGTTGTTGATTATCGTGCACTGGATGAAGTAACAATCAAGAACAAATACCCTCTGCCTTTTACCATAAGGTATGGGCTATATGAGTATACCGTTATGTCATTTGGTTTGACTAACGCACCTGCCTATTTCATGAATATGATGAACAAAGTGATTATGAAGTTTTTGGATAAGTTTGTCTTGGTGTTCATTGATGATATATTGGTCTACTCGAAGAGGAAGAAGAGCATAAGGATCATTTGCGTTTGGTTCTTTAAAAGCTCAGAGAACATCAGTTGTATGCCAAGTTCAGCAAATGTGAGTTTTGGTTAAAGGAAGTTGGATTTCTCGGACATGTTATATCTAGAGAAGGAATAGCAGTAGACCCTACCAAGGTTGCTTCTATCACTAAGTGGTTGGCACCCACATCAGTTGGATAGATCAGGAGTTTTCTTGGACTCGCAGGTTATTACTTGAGCTTTATTGAGAATTTCTCCTAGATTGCAAAGCCCATGACGGAGTTATTGAAGAAGGACACCAAGTTTAAATGGACTGAGGATTGTGAAGCCAGTTTTCAGGAGTTGAAGAAATGTTTGGTTACAGCCCCAATGTTGATTCTCCCAGACCAACATAAGGATTACCATGTATATTGCGACACTTCATGTCGAGGACTTGGAGGTGTGCTTATGAAGGAAGGAAGAGTTGTTTCATATGCCTCACGACAGCTTCGACCTATTGGGTTGAATTATGCTACGCACGATTTGGATTTAGCAGCCATAGTGCATGCGCTGAAGACATGGAGACACTTTCTCATTGGAAACCATTGTGATGTATACATGGATCATAAGAGTTTGAAATACATCTTCATGTAGAAGGAGTTGAATCTCAGGCAAAGGAGATAGTTGGAGCTCATAAAGGATTATGATATGAAATTGCACTATCATCCCGGAGAGGCAAATGTCATAGCAGATGCTTTGAGCCGCAAGAGCTATGTTAATACGCTAATAACCGGAGGATTACCAAAGGAGTTAGGAGATGATCTTCGAGAGCTATGCTTGGAGATAGTTCCGAGAGGTTATGTTGCAGCATTGGAAATTCAGTCCACTTTGTTGGGAAAGATCAGAGAAGCCCAGAAGATTGACAAGGAGATTGCCGAGATAGAGGGAAGGATGAGCAAAGGAAAGGCTACAGGATTTCGTGAGGATGAGCACGACACCTTATGGTTTGAGGATCACATTTATGTGCCTAATGACCCCGAGATCAGGAAGTTGATTCTGTGGGAGGCCCATGATTCACCATACTCGATTCACCCAGGCAACACCAAGATGTATCTGGATTTGAAGGAAAGTTTCTGGTGGACAGGAATGAAGAAGGATATTGCCGAGTATGTAGCAGTATGTGATGTATGTCAAAGAGTTGAGGAAGATCATCAGAAGCCTATAGGATTGCTACAGCCGTTGTCGATACCTGAATGGAAGTGGGATAAACTTGGCATGGATTTTATCACTGGATTACCCAGGACTCGCTCAGGCTATGACGCTATCTGGGTTGTAGTCAATCGTTTAATGAAAGTAGCTCATTTCATCCCGGTGAAAACAACCTATACGAGTGCTATGTTGGCGAAGATATACATGACCAGGATCGTATATGTGCATGGAGTTCCGAGGACCATTATATCAGATAGAGGAACCCCGTTTACTTCAAAGTTTTGGAATCAGTTGCATGACACTTTGAGTACCAGGCTAGCGTTCAGTACAACCTTTCATCCATAGACGGATGGACAGACTGAGAGAGTCAATCAGATTCTGGAGGACATGTTGAGAGCTTGTGCGCTAGATTATGGATCTAGTTGGGATGACAATTTGCCATATGCAGAGTTCTCTTATAACAACAGTTATCAAGCCAGTTTGAAGATGGCCCCTTTCAAAGTGTTGTACGGAAGGAGGTGCAGGACACCGTTATCGTGGAAGGAGATCGACAGTTGTTCGGACCAGACTTAATCAAAGATTCCGAAGAGAAGGTTATGTTGATTCGCGATAGACTCAAGGTAGCCCAGTCCAGGCAGAAGAGTTTTGCGGATACTAAACTGAAGGAGATAGTTTACGAAGTCAGAGACAGAGCATTGCTACGTGTTGAGCTTGCGTTGATTTTCCTCGAAGAGGAGAGGGTGATGCAGCAAGTGTAGCGTAAGTATTTCCCTCAGTTTTGAGAACCAAGGTATCAATCTAGTAGGGGGATCCTCAAAAGTCCCACGCACCTACACAAACAAACTGAGAACTCGCAACCAACGCAATAAAGGGGTTGTCAGTCCCTTCACGGCCACTTGCGAAAGTGATATCTAATAAAGATAGTATGATAAGATAAATATATTTTTGGTATTTTATAATATAGATGCAAAAAGTAAAGATGCAAATAAAAGTAGATTGAAAGCAAATATGATAAGAGATAGACCCGGGGGACATAGGTTTCACTAGTTGCTTCTCTCAAGATAGCATAAGTATTATGGTGGGTGAACAAATTACTGTCGAGCAATTGATAGAAAAGCGTATAGTTATGAGATTATCTAGGCATGATCATGTATATAGGCATCACGTCCATAACAAGTAGACCGACTCCTGCCTGCATCTACTACTATTACTCCGCACATCGACTGACTCCTGCCTGCATCTAGAGTATTAAGTTCATAAGAACAGAGTAACGCATTAAGCAAGATGACACGATGTAGAGGGATAAACTCATGCAATATGATATAAACCCCATCTTGTTATCCTCGATGGCAACGATACAATACGTGCCTTGCAACCCTTTCTGTCACTGGGTAAGGACACCACAAGATTGAACCCAAAGCTAAGCACTTCTCCCATGGCAAGAAAGACCAATCTAGTAGGCCAAACCAAACTGATAATTCGAAGAGACTTGCAAAGATAACTCAATCATACATAAAAGAATTCAGAGAAGATTCAAATATTATTCATAGATAAACTTGATCATAAACCCACAATTCATCGGATCTCGACAAACACACCGCAAAAAGAGTTTACATTGAATAGATCTCCACAAGAGAGGGGGGAACATTGGATTGAGATCCAAAAAGAGAGAAGAAGCCATCTAGCTAATAACTATGGACCCGTAGGTCTATGGTAAACTACTCACAACTCATCGGAGGGGCAAGGATGTTGATGTAGAAGCCCTCCATGGTCGATTCCCCCTCCGGCAGAGTGCTGGCGAAAGCTCCAAGATGGGATCTCGCGAATACAGAAGCTTACGGCGGTGTAAATTGTGTTTCGTGGTGCCTCTAGATGTTTTCGGGGTACGTAGGTATATATAGGAGGAAGAAGTATGTCGGTTGCCGCCCGAGGGGCCCACGAGACAGGGGGGCGCCCCCCTATCTCGTGGGGTCATCGGGAGCTTCTTGACTTGCACTCCAAGCTCTCCGGATCACGTTCGTTCCAAAAATCACGCTCCCGAAGGTTTCATTCCATTTGGACTCCGTTTGATATTCCTTTTCTTCGAAATACTGAAATAGGCAAAAAAACAACGATATGGGCTGGGCCTCAAGTTAGTAGGTTAGTCCCAAAAATGATATAAATGTGTAAAATAAAGCCCATAAACATCCAAAAGGGGTAATATAATAGCATGGAACAATAAAAAATTATAGATATGTTGGAGACGTATCAAGCATCCCCAAGCTTAATTCCTACTCGTCCTCGAGTAGGTAAATGATAAAAAAAGAAATTTTTGATGTGAAATGCTACCTAGCATAATTCATAATGTAATTTTATTTATTGTGGCATGAATGTTCAGATCCAAACGAATACAAAATAAAAGTTCATATTGACATAAGAAATAGTAATACTTCAAGCATACTAATCAAAGTAATCATGTCTTCTCAAAATAACATGGCTAAAGAAAGTTATCCCTACAAAATCATATAGTCTGGCTATTGCTCTATCTTCATCACACAAAGTATTTAATCATGCACAACCCCGATGACAAGCCAAGCAATTGTTTCATACTTTAATAATCTCAAACTTTTTAAACTTTCACACAATACATAAGCGTGAGCCATGGACATAGCACTATATGTGGAATAGACTGGTGGTTGTGGAGAAGACAAAAAAGGAGAAGATAGTCTCACATAAACTAGGCGTATCAACGGGCTATGGAGATGCCCATTAATAGATATCAATGTGAGTGAGTAGGGATTGCCATGCAACAGATGCACTAGAGCTATAAATATATGAAAGCTCAACAAAAGAAACTAAGTGGAGTGCATCCAAATTGCTTGCTCATGAAGACCTAGGGCAGTTTTGAGGAAGCCCATCATTGGAATATACAAGCCAAGTTCTATAATGAAACATTCCCACTAGTATATGAAAGGGACAACATATGAAACTCTCTAACATGAAGATCATGGTGCTATTTTGAAGCACAAGTGTGGAAAAAGAGATAGTAGCATTGTCCCTTCTCTCTTTTTCTCTCATTTTATTTTTTTCTTTTCTTTTTCTTCTTCTTTTTTCTTTTTTTCTTTTCTTTGGCCTTCTCTTTTTTTTATTTTTGGCCTTTCTCTTTTTTTTTTCTTTTTTTTTCTTTTTGTAAAGTCCGAAGTCTCATCCCGACTTGTGGGGGAATCATAGCCTTCATCATCCTTTCCTCACCAGGACAATGCTCTAATAATGAAGATCATCACACTTTTATGGATTTACAACTCAAAGCTAGAACAAGATATGAATCTATATGAATGCCTCCGGCGGTGTACCGGGATATGCAATGAATCAAGAGTGACATGTATGAAAATTATGAAGGTGGCCTTGCCACAAATACAATGTCAACTACATGATCATGCAAAAAGCAATATGACAAAAGTAATGCGTGTCATATGAATGGAACGGTGGAAAGTTGCATGGCAATATATCTCGGAATGGCTATGGAAATGCTATAATAGGTAGGTATGGTGGCTATTTTGAGGAAGGTAAATGGTGGGTGTATGGTACCGGCGAAAGTTGCATGGTAAAAGAGAGGCTAGCAATGGTAGAAGGGTGAAAGAGTGTGTATAATCCATGGACTCAACATTAATCAAAAGAACTCTTATACTTGTTGCAAAAATTTAGAAGTCATCAAAAACCAAAGCACTACGCGCATGCTCCTAGGGGGATAGATTGGTAGGAAAAGACCATCGCTCATCCCCGACCGCCACTCATAAGGAAGACAATCAATAAATAAAATTGTGCTCCAACTTCATCACAAAGCGGTTCACCATGCGTGCATGCTACGGGAATCACAAGCTTCAACACAAGCATTCTCTAAATTCATAATCACCCAACTAGCATGACTTTAATATCACCACCTCCATATCTCAAAACAATTATCAAGCATCAAGTTGATCATAGCATCCAATTCACTTTCTATGATAGTTTTTATTATACCCAACTTGGATGCTCATCATTGTAGGACCAACTTTATGATCATAGCAAATACCATGCTGTTCTAAAAGACTCTCAAAATAATATAAGTGAATCATGAGAGACTAGTAATTTCTTAGAAATGAAGACACCACCGTGCTCTAAAAGATATAAGTGAAGCACTAGAGCAAAAACTATCATGCTCAAAAGATATAAGTGAAGCACATAGAGTATTCTAGCAAATTCTAATCAAATAGGCTTCTCCCAAAAGGTGTGTACAGCAAGTATGATTGTGGTAAACTAAAAAGCAAAGACTAATATAATACACGACGCTCCAAGCAAAACACATATCATGTGGCGAATAAAAATATAGCTCCAAGTAAAGTTACCAATGAACAAAGACGAAAGAGAGGATGCCTTCCCGGGGCATCCCAAAGCTTAGGCTTTTGGATATTCTTGAATATCTTGGGGTGACATGGGCATCCCCAAGCTTAGGCTCTTGCCACTCCTTATTCCATAGTCCATAAAACCTTTACCCAAAACTTGAAAACTTCACAACACAAAACTCAACAGGAAATCTTATAAGCTCCGTTAGTGAAAGAAAACAAAACCACCACATAAGGTACTGCAATGAGCTCATTATTTATTTATTTTGGTGTTAAACCTACCGTATTCCAACTTCTTTATGGTTCATAAACTAATTTACTAGCCATAGATGCATTGAAATAAGAAAACAACACACGAAAAACAGAATCTGTCAAAAACAGAACAGTCTGTAGCAATCTGTAACTAACGCAAACTTCTGGTACTCTAAAAATCCGACAAAAATATGAAGTCCTGGACAATTTTTTTATTGAACATAAGAAAAAAATATCAAGCAAAAGCACGTTCCTGTGATTTAACAAAATTATATTCGTGCGCGCAAAGTTTCTATTTTTCAGCAGAATCAAATCAACTATCATCGTAGGTTATCCTATAGGTTCTACTTGGCACAAACACTAATTAAAAGATAAAAACACATCTAAACAGAAGGTAGATGCAATATTTATTACTAAACAGGAGCAAAAACAAAAAACACAAAGAACATTGGGTTGCCTCCCAACTAGCGCTATAGTTTAACGCCCCTAGCTAGGCATAAAAAGCAAAGATAGATCTAACGAGTGCCATCTTTGGCACTAAATTCATAAGTAGCACGCATGATAGATTCATAAGGTAATTTGACTTTCTTTCTTGGAAAGTGCTCCATGCCTTTCTTTAGGGGAAATTGGAATCTATCAATAATCGCACCAATCGTTCTAAGGAAAGGTCTACCAAGAATAATAGGGCAAGAAAGATTGCAATCTATATCAAAAACGATAAAATCTACGGGAACCAAATTTCTATTTGCAACAATAAGAACATCATTGATACTTCCATAGGATTTTTAATGGTGGAATCCTCGAGGTGCAAATTTAAAGAGCAATCATCAAGATCATGGAAACCTAGAATATCACATAAAGTTTTCTGGATCATGGAAACACTAGCACCCAAATCACACAAAGAAAAACACTCATAATCTTTAATTTTAATCTTTATAGTAGGTTCCCGCTCATCATTAAGTTCTCTAGGTATAGAAACTTCCAAATTAATTTTTTCATCATAAGATTGCATCAAGGCATCAACAATATGTTTGGTAAAAGCTTTATTTTGACTATAAGCATGAGGAGAATTAACAACGGATTGCAACAAGGAAATACAACCTTTTAAATAGCAATTATCAGAATCAAATTCCTTGAAATCCGAGATAGTGGGTTCAATATTATTAGAAGTTGAGGATTCTCCAATCTCTCTTTTACCAAATTTAGCATCAAGATCTAAAGACTCCGAATTTTTGGGACGCCTTCTAGGCAAAGTTGATTCATCATTAGTCCCATAATCATCAAAATTCATATTGCAACATATAGATCTAATCGGAGACGCATCAATAACTTTAAGATCCTCATCATTATTTTCACGGAAACTAGAAGAACACGCTTTTATAAAGCTTTCTTTTTAACACGCAATGTAGCGGTTCTTTCCTTGCACTCGTCAATGGAAATTCTCATTACTTTGAGAAACTCATTGATATCATGCTTAGGAGGAGAAGATCTAATTTTAAGAGAATCAACATCAAGCGAAAGTCTATCAACGTTCCTAGCCAAATCATCAACTTTGAACAATTTTTCTTCAAGCAAAGCATTAAAATTCTTTTGAGAAATCATAAATTCTTTCACACTATTCTCAAAATCAGAGGGCATATTATTAAAATTACCATAATAATTATTGTAGGAATTTCCATAATTATTAGAGGAATTACTAGGGAACGGTCTAGCATTAAAATTTCCTCTATAAGCATTGTTTCCAAAACTATTCCTACCAACAAAATTCACATCCATAGATTCATTATTATTCTCAATCAAAGAAGACAAAGGCATATCATTGGGATCAAGAGGAATATTTTTAGTAGCAAACATCTTCATATGTTCATCCATCTTTCCACTCAAAACATTGATTTCTTCTATAGCATGCACTTTTTTACCAGAAGATCTTTCAGTGTGCCATTGAGAATAATTAGCCATAATATTATCAAGCAATTTTGTAGCATCTCCTAACATAATTTCCATAAACATGCCTCCCGCGGCCGAATCTAAGAGATTTCTAGAAGCAAAGTTCAAACCGGCATAAAAAATTTGTATGATCATCCATAATTCAAACCATGAGTAGGGCAATTGCGAAGCATCAATTTCATTCTTTACCAAGATTGGGCAACATGCTCATGATCAAGTTGTTTAAAATTCATAATATCGTTCCTAAGAGTGATGATCTTAGCAGGAGGAAAATACTTAGAGATAAAAGCATCTTTGCACTTGTTCCAAGAATCAATACTATTTTTAGGCAAAGACGAAAACCAAACTTTAGCACGATCTCTAAGTGAAAACGGAAATAACTTCAATTTGACAATGTTGTTATCCGTATCTTTGTTCTGTTGCATATCACACAAATCAACAAAATTGTTTAGATGATTAGGGGCATCTTCACTAGGAAGGCTGGCGAATTGATCTTTCATGACAAGATTCAGCAAAGTGGTATTGATTACACAAGACTCAACATCATTAAGAGGAGCAATCGGAGTACTAAGGAAATCAGTATTATTGGTATTCGAGAAGTCACACAATTTGGTATTATCTTGCGCCATGGCAACAAGTAATCCAACACACAAGCAAACAGAAAAATGGCAAGCGAAAAAGAGAGGAGGAGATTGGGAAAAAGAGGGCGAATAAAACGGCAAGGGTGAAGTGGGGGAGAGGAAAACGAGAGGCAAATGGCAAATAATGTAAATGCAAGGGAGATGGGTTTGTGATGGGTACTTGGTATGTCTTGACTTGAGCGAAGACCTCCCCGGCAACGGCGCCAGAAATTCTTCTTGCTACGTCTTGAGCTTGCGTTGGTTTTCCTCGAAGAGGAGAGGGTGATGCAGCAAGTGTAGCGTAAGTATTTCCCTCAGTTTTGAGAACCAAGGTATCAATCCAGTAGGAGGCTCCTCAAAAGTCCACGCACCTATACAAACAAACTGAGAACTCGCAACCAACGCAATAAAGGGGTTGTCAATCCCTTCACGGCCACTTGCGAAAGTGAGATCTAATAAAGATAGTATGATAAGATAAATATATTTTTGGTATTTTATAATATAGATGCAAAAAGTAAAGATGCAAATAAAAGTAGATTGAAAGCAAATATGATAAGAGATAGACCCGGGGGCCATAGGTTTCACTAGTTGCTTCTCTCAAGATAGCATAAGTATTACGGTGGGTGAACAAATTACTGTCGAGCAATTGATAGAAAAGCGCATAGTTATGAGATTATCTAGGCATGATCATGTATATAGGCATCATGTCCATAACAAGTAGACCGACTCCTGCCTGCATCTACTACTATTACTCCACACATCGAACGACTCTTGCCTGCATCTAGAGTATTAAGTTCATAAGAACAGAGTAACGCATTGAGCAAGATGACATGATGTAGAGGGATAAACTCATGCAATATGATATAAACCCCATCTTGTTATCCTCGATGGCAACGATAAAATACGTGCCTTGCAACCCTTTCTGTCACTGGGTAAGGACACTGCAAGATTGAACCCAAAGCTAAGCACTTCTCCCATGGCAAGAAAGACCAATCTAGTAGGCCAAACCAAACTGATAATTCGAAGAGACTTGCAAAGATAACTCAATCATACATAAAAGAATTCAGAGAAGATTCAAATATTATTCATAGATAAACTTGATCATAAACCCACAATTCATCGGATCTCGACAAACACACCGCAAAAAGAGTTTACATCGAATAGATCTCCACAAGAGAGGGGGAGAACATTGTATTGAGATCCAAAAAGAGAGAAGAAGCCATCTAGCTAATAACTATGGACCCATAGGTCTGTGGGAAACTACTCACAACTCATCGGAGGGGCAAGGATGTTGATGTAGAAGCCCTCTGTGGTCGATTCCATCTCCGGCAGAGTGCCGGTGAAGGCTCCGAGATGGGATCTCGCGGATACAGAAGGTTACAATAGTGGAAATTGTGTTTCGTGGTGCCCCTAGATGTTTTCGGGGTACGTAGGTATATATAGGAGGAAGAAGTACGTCGGTGACCGCCCGAGGGGCCCACGAGACAGGGGGGCACGCCCTACAGGGGGGCCTCTCTCGTGGGGTCCTCGGGAGCTTCTTGACTTGCACTCCAAGCTCTCCGGATTAGGTTCATTCCAAAAATCACGCTCCCGAAGGTTTCATTCCGTTTGGACTCCGTTTGATATTCCTTTTCTTCGAAATACTGAAATAGGCAAAAAAAACAATATGGGCTGGGCCTCCGGTTAGTAGGTTAGTCCCAAAAATGATATAAATGTGTAAAATAAAGCCCATAAACATCCAAAAGGGGTAATATAATAGCATGGAACAATAAAAAATTATAGATACGTTGGAGACGTATCAAGCATACATTCGTGTGTCCCAACTTCGAGGAGTGAAACGTTTTTGAGTCAAGGGAAAGCTAGCATCACGTTTTGTGGGACCATACAGAGTTTTGGAACGCATGGGAGAAGTTGCATACAGGTTGGAATTGCCAGAAGGATTGTCAGGAGTTCATGATGTGTTTCACGTTTCCCAGTTGAAGAAGTGCCACACAGAGATGGCTGATATTCCTCTAAGAGATACAGTGCCACTGGAAGCAATTCACTTAGATAGTGATTTGACCTATGAAGAGAAGCCAGTCAAGATTCTCGAGTTTTCCAGTCGAGTTACTCGCAGCAAGTTTATCAAGTTTTGCAAAGTATATGGAGCCACCATACCGAGGAGGAAGCCACCTGGGAGCAAGAAGAAGATCTTCACAAGGACCATCCAAACCTTTTTGCTAACCAACCTGAATCTCGAGGGCGAGATTCATCTTAAGGGGGGTAGGTTTGTAACATCCCAATTTTTAGTTTGGATGTTATACATAGATCATCATATGCATATCATATTTATTCTTGCATTTTGTTTTGATCCTAGAAATCTTAAGCAACTCATGGAGCCAAGGAGAGAGTTGGAGGTTTCACAAAATTCATATTTGAGTTTATTTTCAAATTTCAAAAGAGGATCCATTTGATTTTATTATTTCCTCTCCAATTATTTCCAAAAAAAATGAGAGCAGATAATATGACTTCTTCAACTAAGAGAAATATCAGAGGAAGAATTTTAAATCAAATTATTTTCTATTGGTATTTTATTTGAATTAGAAAAAAAATTGCATTTTTGAAAATTGCATCTTAGCCCAGAAAAATGTTCATCTTGTCCTAAATATTAGGTTTGGATGGTGAAAATTGTTTCTGGAATTTTTCTAGAACTTTCTTTACATTTATTTAGGATATTTTTCCTTGCGGCGAACTTGTTTGAAAAAAGTGTCGGACCGACTGGGCTGAAGCCCAGCCGGCCCAGCAACGGCCAGGCCCAGCTTCACCCGCGCGCCCAAATCGACTCGGGACCGAAGTCCCGAGCGCCGCCGTCCGCCGTCCGCCGGAGGAGTCCGAGCCGGACTCCTCGTTAGCACCGCCGCCGCGTGCCCCCTTACCCAATTCGAATACCCCCTGAGGCCTTCATAAGCCCGCGCCGCCGACCCCTCCTCTACTCAACCCGCCGCCGCCGACCCCTCCTCTACTCAACCCGCCGCCGCAAGCCGCAACCACTGCCGCCAAGCACCGTCGCCGCTGCCAACCGCGCCGCCGCTTGCCGCCGTCGCCGCCACCCCGCGCAGCTCGTGCCGCCGCCGTCGTTTCGCCTTGCCTTGCCCCACCACCATCGGAGCCGAAGCCCCCGCCGTCGGAAACCGTCGTCGCCGTCGAACTGGTAAGACCGGCCGAATCTCGGTTTGTTTCTGGGTTATTTCGGTTCGATTTAGTTAGACCGGTTTTTCTTTAAGGTTTTCCTAATTAATGAACGTTTGTTTGTTCGCTCATTTTAACGGACTTTGTCAGATTAGTTCTGTCAGCGAACGTTCGCGCCGTAGTCTTTTTCTTTTTAGTTTATTTTCGGCCAGGGACCTATCCGCGAATAGTTTTCTTGCGATTTAGCCCCTCATTTTAAAACTAGCATAACTTTTTACTCGTTTATCCAAATTAGACGAAACCAGCGCCTAAATCTTCGTTTCGTTCTGTTCTTTCCATTTAACCAACTTGAACATGATTTTGGTACTATAAAATTTTAGTTTAGCATAGATTAGTAAATGATCTTGTTTCGTTCATATTTTGAGTTTCATTTCTCTGTTTGAGTTGATTCTTTTTACAAATCATAGCTAATCACTTATACCCACTGCTAAGATCTAATCCACATGATAATAATGCTGTTAGGTTTGACTTCTGTTAGTTTAAGCCGTTTGTTTGTTTCATGTTTGATTTGGATCTTTTCTCGGTTTTCTCATTGCTTCGTTTTAATGATTGCTTATGTATGCTACTATTTGTCTACGCTAGATTACCCGGAGTGCGAAGCTTGCTACTACGAATCTCTAGAGTTTGGAGATCGTCAGCAAGGCAAGTTACATTTGATCATACTCTTTTATACCCAGTTTTTACTATGCATTAGTATCACCCCTCAAATATTTGCATGAGTAGGATTGGGAACATGTGGTTTGGTTGTAGTACTTGAGGTAGGAACCTAATACCTTTTGATCACCCCTGGAATATACGTTATGCTTAGCCATGCTCATAGACGAGGATTGGATCATGATTTACACATGGAAGTTTGAGAGTTATTTAATCATGGATAACATTAAGGTGGCAACTTTAATATGCATCTGGGTGGATTGATTGAGGCACCTGGGGAACCCAGTGTTGCCTGTTTGAGGAAATCCTAGAGTACACATGTGATTTTTCCTTCGGTTTTCCACCCAGGCTCAAAGGGATCATAATATTATTCATGCTAGAAACTTTCGTGTGCAGCCACAAGCCATTATGGGCTTTGGCATAGTTGAGTAAGTTGCGTGAGCTCTTGAAGAGGTGGACTAGCAGATGTAGGGGGAAGTAGGTGTACCAGTCCGCCCGAAGTAGAGAGTAAGTGCGTCAGAAAGACTATGTCTTGATCATCCGATCATGTATGCGGTCGAGTCTTGTGGGGAAAAGTGTGCAAACCTTTGCATAGTGTATAAACTAATCATGGTTAGCCCTGTCCCCGATTATGGACATCTTGAGTATCTGGTACTTGAATTATTGATGTGATCTCAACACTTTACTAAATGAATTTATTAGGTTAATGATGATACTTTTAATTGGGATTTGAGTTGGGGTTACCTTCTCAAATATTGGGAAACTTGGGAGTAGTTAAATAAATTTATTCCTTTGTTGTAGGAAAAAACTAGCTTTATGCAAAATCATAAACTTATAGCCTCCACCAGCCAAACATTGCATGTAGATATAGTTCTTGCATTTCATTGCTTTACAGTGTAACTCTGCCAGCATATTCAATATGCTGACCTACATGGCCGCAACGTCTCATGTTGCAGACTACTCAGACGAAGAATAAGGTGCGATAGGTCGTTGTTTTGCACTCAGCTATGTCGTTGGAGTTGATGGACTCATTTACCTTCAAAGCTTCCGCAGTTATTTAGTTTAGATGGGCTTCAGCCATGAAATTATTGTGTAATCTTAATGTTTATGAGGACTTGATGTAATAAGTGTGTGATTGAACTCTGTTATAATTCCTCGAGTATTGTGCATGTACGCATTATCGATGTAGGGATGACGCTGATGCACAGAGGCATGACCATTTGAGGTTGGGTCGCTACAGGGTTAGACTTAAATGTGCTTGCCATGTGCTTCATGATGCTATATTTGTGTTTTAATTCTTATCTTTTATGTGAGAATCATTGAAATCATCATGCCTAGCTAAAATGCATTAAAGAAAAGCACTTGTTGGGAGACAACCCAACACTTTTTCCTACTATTTTTGTGTGTTCACATGATTAAGCTACTATAGTGACCATATTTTATTTCTTTTGTTTCAATAAACTGCCAAGTAAAGACTTTGGGATAGTGTGGATGATAGCTGACTTGAATCTGTGCAAAAACAGAAACTTTTGCGCTCAGTCCAGGAATTTTGGAAATTCACTGGGATGTGATTTTGATCTGAATTTTCTATAGGTGATAGCTATACAAATTATCTATGTGGTCCTAAACTTTCAGGAGTTTTGGAGTTACAGAAGTATGTTGGAGTACAGATTACTTCAGACTGTTCTGTTTTTGACAGATTCTGTTTTCAATGCATAGATTGCTTGTTTCCTAGTTTCTATGGCCTATATTGCTCAATATAAATTGCGGAAATGATAGGCTAAAGTAGGAATTGTGTGAGAACAATTATGACTCTTGTCTTTGATAGTACCAAAGTGAACGCTTTGCTCTTTATCATACCAACCTATCTCATGAAGTTCCATTAAGTTTTGTGTGATTGAAGTTTCAAGTTTTGGGTGAGATATCGATATGAGGAGAATAAGGAGTGACAAGACCCAAATCTTGGGGATGCCCAAGGCACTCCAAAGGTAATATTCAAGGACGATCCAAGAAACTAAGCATGGGGATGCCCCGGAAGGCATCCCCTCTTTCGTCTCAAACATTATCCGTAACCTTACTTGAGGCTATATTTTTATTCATCATATGATATGTGTTTTGCTTGGAGCGTCATTTTCTTTTGTTAGCATTTGCTTGCTATTATCTATAATAATGTTTTGCATCTTTTATTTCAATAAAAATGTAAATTATAGCCTTTGCCATGCTTATTTTGCGAGTCTACTTGTGGCTGTTTCAAAACAGAAAGTTTGCTGTTGTTGCAAAAATTCTCTAGAAAAGTCAGAATGTGATAAAATGTTGAAACTTTTTGCATAGTAAGCTATAATAAGTTTTCTACAGTGTGGTAAGTTTTCAGAATTTTTGGAGTTAGGGAAGTATGCTGTATATTGCACTCTTTACAGACTGTTCTGTTTAGACAGATTGCTGTTATGGTTGCATTGTTTGCATATGTTTGCTTGTTTAATGATTCTATTTGAGGATAGGAGTATTAAATATGCAGAGGCATTTAGTATGCAATGTTGAAAAATAATTTTGGTGATTTGCTACAGTAGAGAATGATAAGGTTATTGCATTGATTTATACTAACTTATCTCACACGTTCTTGTTGAGTTCTGTGTGGATGGAGTTTTTAAGATTTAGGGAAACCTTGATATAAGAGGAATTTAGGAGAAACAAAAGATCAAGCTTGGGGATGCCCAAGGCATCCCAAGCTAATATTCCAAGAAGTCTCAAGCATCTAAGCTTCGGGATGCCCCGATAGGCATCCCACCTTTCTTCTTCAACAATTATCGGTTAGTATCGGTTGAGCCTAAGTTTTTGCTTCTTCACATTAGTTGTGCTATGCTTGGAATGTCATTTTATTTTGTTTTGCTTGTTGTTTATATAAAATACTTAGGTTTGAAAGTTTTTAAATAAGTGAGAGTCCACAATTGGCTACCCATTTCCTTAACTACTTGCCTGATCTTCACTTATATATTTTTGGAGTAGCTTGTCATTTACTCTTGTGCTTCACTTATATCCTATGAGTAAATTGTTGAATGAATTGAATATCATAAAGTTGAAATTGTATGTTCATATCATTCCTAGTGGTAGCTCACATTAGGTTTAGAAAGTGAAATCTTTTGAAGCTTGATAATCACAATATTGGTCATATAAGCAATTCATGAATGATTAGTAGAAGGAAGAGAACATTCACATGCAAATACACTATCTTGGAAATCTTTTGTGAATATGAGCCCCCATAAAAATATTATATGCCAAAATTACTGACGTTGGACAAGGAAGACAACGTAATGATTTATGTTTTTTCATATTCAAATAGAAGTTATATTGTCATGGATCCTTCAACATGTGTTGCTTGCCCCCCATCTTTGCTAGCCAAAAAATTTCGCACCAAGTAGAGATACTACTTGTGCATCTAAAAACCCTTAAACCCGAATCTTATTTTCAAGAGTCCACGATTCCTACCTAAGGATTGAGTAAGATCCTTCAAGTAAGTTGTCATCGGTGCAATAAGGTAGTAAAAATTGCTTCTAAAAGTGTTAGATCATTTAGTGTAAGGGAAAATTGAGCGTTGTGCGAACTTGTGATGGCAAAGAATAAAAGTGACAGACTACATAATAAAGGTTGCTATCATAAGGGGCAATATAGCGTGATATTCTTTTGCACTAAGGAATTGAGCATACAAACAAAAGGCGCATGGCAACTAACGATGCCATTAACCTAGGGTACGGTCGTAGGCCTGACCTATATGCCCCACCCAAGGTCACTACCCTAGATTCAAGGACATTCAAAATATAGCAAGAAGTACCGACTGAAGCCATCGAGTGCAATCCACTCGACCAGTCACCTCACTCGGATACCCCCAATATCACTCAATTTTGATGGAGTCATTCAACCAGACAGGAAACCACTCGGATTATAGAAGACCTAGAGTCACTCAGGATGGCAACGTTCAGGCGTTCACTCCATAGTCTTAAAGATCATTAATAGCACTTTATAGCTGGCGTTACCAGTAACTCCCAATCTTAATGTACATTGAACCCCTGCAACGGAGGACGGTTGGGGTCCTGGCGCACTCTATATAAGCCACCCCCTTCCTCTAGGACAAGGGTTCGCACCCCTTTTAACACACACACATATTCCAGTCAACTGCCTCAGGGCACCAAGACGTATGGCTTTTACCTTCTCCGAAAGGGGCTTGAACTCGTAAACTCGTGTGTACAACATCGTCGTAGCTAGGGCCTCGCCTCCTCATTCGTACCCCCTACTCTTACTGTCAGACTTAGTACCACGATAGTTGGCGTCCACCTTGGGGCAAAGCGTCTTAGCAACTTTTGCCAAGGTTGCATTTTCTCAAACCTTCATCAACATGGTTTCCGGTGGTGGTTTGGTCATGGGCCGAGAGTTCCGACTCGGTGCGCTCGCTTTCGTCGCCGAAGACTCCACCTGGCTCCAAGAAGCCCCCCTCGATGTCGAGGCTCTCCCAATACGCGGGGCGTCGCACTTCCGCGCGAGTACATGCGGCGTCCTCCTACGACAACCGTCGACTACGTATCGGTCGGTATTCGCATCGCCTACTCACTCCGCTAGACGCTGCCCAAGCGATCTGGTCGGCCATAGCTCTAGCGGTGCGTGAAGCATGCAGTGGCTCACTAGACGGCCACCCCCCAAGTTGCGGTGATCGAGCCCGACGAATTTCACTGCGGTTCAGTCGACTGGTCCTACAGATATGTTTTCTGAGAGCGGGAGCAGTGACTCCACGGCAGAAGTTCTCGTGGTCGACTCCCGTTGCAGCCCACCTGGGTTCCGCCGCAACGGCGGCAATGGTGATGGCGATGGCCCGTGATTCGGCCACAAGGAGTATGAGCCCCAACCTCTCAATTCGCAGCAGAGGGAAGAGCTGCACTGCCGCAACGTGGAGGCCCTCCAGACCCACATCATAGGGGAATCTGCCGAGGCTCGGGCCTTGGAGGCTGCGCGCCTGGCCATGCTGGCTGAGCGCACACGTTTGGACAATCTCCAACATTCTCTCGACGAACGCGCCCGCCGACTGATCCCCAAATCCAGTCAATGACATTTGTTTCCGCCTGAACCTCAGGTATATCGCACTCCAATCTAGAATCTTATAGCTGCTGCACATATAGCAGAGTCTATTCAGCCGTCCCGTTCAGAAGTTGGAAGAGGCTTGGAACAGATTCAAGCGCTGCTCCGAGCAGCAGGAGATCTGAACTCCGCCGTTTCCCAGCCGCGGAACAGGATCCACAACAGGTCAGTAAGGGCAGATACAGTTTAGTCGGCACACAGTCCTAGGTCACCTTTACGGCATGAAGATCGTGATCACCATCGATATCGGCACCTGGGAAGAGCTCATGGAGAGTTTGATCGTGAGTACGCCCGTGACAACCACCATCAAGTGCCTTCGCCCTTCCGAGGGACGGGTCAAACGCGCCCCTGTGGTATGACGACAAGCGCCTGTATGGTAATGACCGTAGAGTTCCAGTCGACCCAATAGAGCCTGGGTTCGACGCAAGATCAGTCCTTGTACAAGGTTTGGTCGACCGGAACAGAGCATACAGAGAAGGGTTGGATAGAGATAGGCCCGGTGGAAGAAGGGTCCATGTTTCCGGCCCTGAATGTTTAGGAAGAGCCATCCGAGCCGCTGAGATCCTCACAACTTTAGATTGGCGACTGGCGTCAGTAAGTTCACAGGAGAGTCGAAGCCTGAGACTTGGTTGGAGGACTACCGAGTGGTTGCGTATATTGGTGGTGGGTACGACAAGGTGGCCATGAAGCACCTCCCTTTGATGCTCTAATGTTCTGCTAGAGCTTGGCTGCATCAGTTGGCCCCTGGAAGCATTTTCAATTGGGATGAGTTGGCCTGAGTGTTTACCAAAACATTTGAGGGCACCTGCAAGAGACCTGCTGGTTTGACAGAATTGCAACATTGCATGCAGAAACAGAAAGAGACCTTAAGAGATTATATCCGGAGATGGACCACTCTTTACCACACAGTGGAGAATGTGTCAGATCACCAAGCAGTTTGTTCCTTGAAAGAAGGCGTTCGCTACAGAGAGCTCAATCTGAGGTTCGGCCGAACCGGAGACATGACTCTGACTCGGATGATGGAGATTGCCACTCGGTACGCTAACGGCAAAGAAGAGGACCGAATCCGGAGCGACAAGAACAAAACAGTTGATATTGATACGTCTCCAACGTATCTACTTTTCCAAACACTTTTGCCCTTGTTTTGGACTCTAACTTGCATGATTTGAATGAAACTAACCCGGACTAATGTTTTTTTCAGCATAACTACCATGGTGTTATTTTTGTGCAGAAAACAAAAGTTCTCGGAATGACCTGAAAATCCACGGAGATTACTTTTGGAAAATATAAAAAATACTAGCAAAAGAATCAAGGCCCGGGGGCCCACACACTGTCCACGAGGGTGGGGGGCGCGCCCCCTCCCCCTGGGCGCCCCCCTACCTCGTGGGCCCCCCCTACCTCGTGGGCCCCCTCGATGGCCACCGACCTCAACTCCAACTCTATATATTTGCTTTCGTGGAGAAAAAAAACACAGAGAAAGTTTCATCGTGTTTTACGATATGGAGCCGCCGCCAAGCTCTAATCTATTTCAGGAGGGCTGATCTGGAGTCTGTTCGGGGCTCCGGAGAGGGGGATTCATTGTCGTCATCATCATCAACCATCCTCCATCACCAATTTCATGATGCTCACCGCCGTGCGAGAGTAATTCCATCGTAGGCTTGCTGAACAGTGATGGGTTGGATGAGATTTACCATGTAATCAAGTTAGTTTTGTTAGGTTTGATCCCTAGTATCCACTATGTTCTGAGATTGATGTTGCTATGACTTTGCTATGCTTAATGCTTGTCACTAGGGCCCGAGTGCCATGATTTCAGATCTGAACCTATTATGTTTTCATGAATATATGTGAGTTCTTGATACTATCTTGCAAGTCTATAGCCACCTATTATGTGTTATGATCCGACAACCCCGAAGTGAAAATAATCGGGATACTTCTCGGTGATGACTGTAGTTTGAGGAGTTCATGTATTTACTAAGTGCTAATGCTTTGGTCCGGTACTTTATTAAAAGGAGGCCTTAATATCCATTAGTTTCCATTAGGACCTAGAAGTGCAACTATCCCTAGGTGGTTTTGGTAATTCATAACAACATATAGCTCATTGAGCTAATACTATTCCAAGACTATTGTTTCAGGAAAGCTCAATGAATGGCATGGCATGGATGATGAAAGTGGATCCATCAAAATACTAAGGACAAAGGATTGGCTCAAGCTCAAAAGCTCAAGACTCTTCATTTTATATTTTAGTGATCCAAGATCACATTGAGCCTATAGGAAAAGCCAATACTATAAAGGAGGGATGAGGTGTTGCTTAATGAGCCTCTTGCTTCATGTGCTTAGTGATATGCTCCAAAACCCTCAGCTACTTTCTCACATCCACAAATGACCTAAACCTAAAGCCAAAATCGGTCACACTGATTCTTCCTACCCGGCGCCACCGATTTCAAAAGTCATAGCCACTGCCACAAACCCTAGGCAAATCGGTCCTACCGATAGGGATCTCGGTCTCAGCGAGATGGGATTGTAATCTCTCTATTTCCCTTCGTAACGTTTCGGTCAAACCGAAGTGAGCGATCGGTCCCACCGAGATTGCAATGTAAACTCTCTGTTTCCCTTTTGTAACATTTTGGTCTCACCGAAAAGAGCAAATCGGTCCCACCGAGTTTACCTGACCAACTCTCTGGAAAGCTTATTACCAAAATCGGTCTCACCGAGTTTGTGTAATCGGTCTTACCGAGATTACGTGATGCCCTAACCCTAACCGAATCGGTCTCACCGAGTTGCATGTCAGTCCCACCGAAAATCACTAACGGTCACTAGGTTTACTAAATCGGTCTGACCGAGTCTGTTGAATCGGTCCCACCGAGTTTGGTAAATTGTGTGTAACGGTTAGATTTTGTGTGGAGGCTATATATATACCCCTCCACCTCCTCTTCATTCATGGAGAGAGCCATCAGACTAAACCTACACTTCCAACTTACCATTTCTGAGAGAGAACCACCTATTCATGTGTTGAGGCCAAGATATTCCATTCCTACCATATGAATCTTGATCTCTAGCCTTCCCCAAGTTGCTTTCCATCAAATCCTCTTTCCACCAGATCCAAATCCTATGAGAGAGAGTTGAGTGTTGGGGATACTATCATTTGAAGCACAGGAGCAAGGAGTTCATCATCAACGCACCATTTGTTACTTCTTGGAGAGTGGTGTCTCCTAGATTGGCTAGGTGTCACTTGGGAGCCTCCAACAAGATTGTGGAGTTGAACCAAGGAGTTTGTAAGGGCAAGGAGATCGCCTACTTCGTGAAGATCTACTGCTAGTGAGGCAAGTCCTTCATTGGCGACGACCATGGTGGGATAGACAAGGTTGCTTCTTCATGGACCCTTCATGGGTGGAGCCCTCCGTGGACTTGCGCAACCGTTACCCTTCGTGGGTTGAAGTCTCCATCAATGTGGATGTACGATAGCACCAGCTATCGGAACCACACCAAAAACATCCGTGTCTCCAATTGCGTTTGAATCCTCCAAACCCTTCCCTTTACTTTCTTGCAAGTTGCATGCTTTAATTTCCGCTGCCCATATACTCTTTGCATGCTTGCTTGATTTGTGTGATGATTGCTTGACTTGTCCTAAGATAGCTAAAATCTACCAAACTCTAAAATTGGGAAAAGGTTAAGTTTTTAATTGGTCAAGTAGTCTAATCACCCCCTCTAGACATACTTCAAGGTCCTACAAGTGGTATCAGAGCTTTGGTCTCCATTTGGTTTGATTTCCATAGCTTTGGTGGTCACAGCCTTGGTTTCACAACCTAGGAGAGTATGGCGTCTAGCGAGGGAAATTATCACCGTAGAGGTCCTTACTTTGATGGTAGTAACTTTGCTAGTTGGAAGCATAAGATAAAAATGCATATGCTCGGACATAACCCCGCCGTTTGGGCAATTATTTGTATTGGCTTGCAAGGTAAATTCTTTGATGGGAGAGAGCCGAACCGCGAAGCTAATGCGGAAGAATTGAAGATGCTGCAATACAACTCTCAAGCTTGTGATATCATCTTCAACGGATTGTGCCCCGAAGAATTCAACAAAATCAGCCGTCTTGAGAATGCAAAGGAAATTTGGGATACTTTGATTGATATGCATGAAGGTACCGAATCCGTCAAGGAATCCAAGTTGGATGTGCTCCAAAGTCAGGTTGACAAGTTCAAAATGAAGGATGGTGAAGTTGTCGCTGAAATGTACTCTAGGCTTGCTCTTATTACAAATGAGATTGCCGGCTTAGGGAGTGAAGAGATGACCGACAGATTCATCATCAAGAAGATTCTAAGGGCATTGGATGGAAAGTATGATACCGTGTGCACATTGATCCAAATGATGCCAAACTACAAAGATCTCAAGCCAACAGAAGTCATTGGAAGAATTGTTGCTCATGAGATGTCACTCAAGGATAAGGAGGAACTTCACAACAAGTCAAGTGGTGCTTACAAAGCCTCAAGTGAAGCCCCCACATCATCAAGTGAGAAAAAAACCTTCAATGAAGAATTGAGCTTAATGGTGAAGAACTTCAACAAATTCTACAAGAGTAGATGCAAAGAAAGAAGATCCAAGTCAGGGTCTTATCATGACAAAAGATCTTCTAGTCGAGAGCTCAATTGCTACAATTGTGGGAGACCTGGACACTATTCCAATGAGTGTACGACACCCTACAAAAGAAGAGAAGATTCTCCAAGAAGAAGAAGCAAAAGAGAAGAATCGCCACCAAGAGAGAGGAGGAGTAGAGATGATCGTTATGAACGAAGACCCTCGCGGAGAAGCAAGGATTCGGAAAGGAAGGACAAGTCATCAAGGAGCTACACAAAACAAAGACATCAAGGTCATGTTGGTGAGTGGGTATCCGGCTCCGACTCCGACAATCACTCCGAGAGAAGCTATCACTCCGACTCCGAATATACTCAAGATGAAGGTGTTGCCGGTCTAGCATTTGTGTCAACCAACTCCTACGACATATTTGATTCACCAAATGAAGGAATTGGAAGATGCTTCATGGCCAAAGGTCCAAAGGTAACACATCCTTAGTATGTTGATTTCAATAGTGATGAAGATGACTTGCTTGTGGATGATGGTCTACTTATTGACAACTCTAGTGATGAATACTACGATTAAACGTCAATTAATCATGCTAAAACGAATGACAATGATAAGGAGAAGATTGAGTTTCTAACTAAAGAACTAAACACTCTTAAGTTGGCTCATGAAACTATCTTCGAAGATCATCGAGAACTTTTAAGGGCTCATGAGAAGTTACGCTTTGAAAAGCTCAATCTTGAGCAAGAGCATGAGTTCTTAAAAGCAATCAATGATGATCTCCGTAAGAAAAGTTCTTCTTACATTGCCAAGCGTTTACTCCTATCTACTTACATGCCTCAAGTCAAGTCTAGTAACAAGTACAAGAAAGATACTTCCTCTAGTAGTAACAATAATAATATCAATATTGTTGCTTCTAGTAGTTCTCTTGATTCCACTAATGATTCTCTTAGCCAAGTTACACTTGAGCAAGAAAATAGCTTATTGAAGGGAATTATAGAGAAAGGTGTTTACAAGAGCCTTGCCGGGAGTAAGCAATTCGAGGAAATTGTACGCAAGCAAGGAAGATACCGGAAGAATCAAGGTGTTGGTTTTGAACGAAAGTTCAATGCCAATGGAGTTGAGTGGGAAGAAGATCGATAACCCAAGACGAAGTTTGTTCCTCAACAAGAGAAGTATGATCCTACTTTCTTCAAGGGAACACAAGCTCAAGATGATCTTACACCACAAGATCACAAGAACAAAGGCAAGGACAAGCTTCAAGAAGAGATTGATGCATTTGAAGAAGCACCTAGGCCTCATTCTAGTGGGTTCCCAAGACTACGTTAAGTTCTACTTCATCAAGTACAACTACAACTCCAAGGATTCCCATCAAGATGATGTGGATCCCGAATAAGAAGAACTAGAGAGTTCTTGAGGGTGACTACGCCAACATTCTTCACTCATATCATTATGGAAAGGACAAGTGCAATCAACTTCCACACCCTGCACTAGTTCAAGGAGTCACAAACCCTCATGTTGGTAAGGCAAGGGACAACGTAACCTAATGATTTCATGTACATCATCATGTGTGTTCATCACTCTATGTCTATGGATATTCTTGTTTGTTCCTTGTGGGACTAACCCATGTAGGTAAGTTGAAAGTGCAACTCACTCCAACGGATTGCTCCAAATGATCTACATGAACATTGAGCATCCACATCTTCAACACCTACATGAAGTCATCATCGACAAAACCCAAGGTTAGTTCATCCCTCTAAAGGGGGATCTCACATCTAGGGGGAGCTTAACTCTAATAATTGAGTCAAAGCAACTCTAATGGTGTGAACACATCAATGCATTATGTAAAATTGGTAACCCCACTTGAGCTTAAACGATGAGTATGACCTATGATCAAATGTTCTCATTTGACTCCTAAGTCAATATACTCATATATAGACGACCTAGTCATCGCCAATTGTTTGATAGATGCTAGAATTGGTTGTGCATGTTTTGCCACATATTTCATTTGCCATCTTATTGTGTGAGCATGTTGGTGCATATTTTACTCATTCAAGGACATCCACTTATTATTTTGATTGATTGGCCACTTTTTCTTTTTGCCAACTGGATGGACAAGAATGCCTAAGAACCTTCTCTAGCTATCTATGCTTTTCTCGTCTCAAACTCTATTCATGCTACATCACAAAATTTGATCAAGTCAGATTCGAACCACTCTGTGTGAGGAGCACTCGGAGTCCCCGGTTCGTCATAGACTTAAACTTCCAAAACTTCTTTCTGATTCTTGCTCTGACCGATTTCTCCATTTCGGTCCTACCAAGATCATTAAGTCGATCTAAGTTTTCAATCCCGGTGCAACCGATTTGAACTTTTCGGTCACACCGAGTTGCTGTAACTGTACACAGTTATGCATCTCGGTGCCACCGAGTTGTTCCACGCGGTCACACCGACAGGGTCGGGCTATATATAGTCACGGGCAAAATTTTGGAAATTCCTCCGAACCCCTTCGCCCGCGCAATAGCTCGCTCTGCCTCCAAGGTCTTTGGATCGTCTCCACGTCGCCAGCCGCCTCCTGTCGCTGGTCTCCGCTGCCGTCAACGGAATTCAACCCCGCCGTTGCCGCCGTAGCGAGTTCATCGCCGATCTAGGGTGTGGACTCGATCACTGTGCTATCCTCGTCCGATTCCTAGCACATTGTGTTCTTATTGATTCTTGCCACGATTGAAACACTCCTATCCAGTCAATGCAATCCATAGATTAGATGAGATTCAAAATTTTAGGGTTAGGTTTCCGCCGAAACCATCTCGGACCCACCGAGTTGAAAAACTCGGTCCCACCGATTTGGCTTATGCCATTGCACTAGTAACTCTCTGTCTGACCGAGAATTACTAATCGGTGAGACCGATTTTAGGACTTTGTGAAACCCTAGCAGTCTCGGTGCCACCGAACTGTGACTCGGTCCAACCGAGTTCATCAGTTTAGGTTCCAAAACTGCTTCGGTATCACCGAGTTTGAAAATCGGTTGATCCGAAATGCTTTCTGTGGAAAACTAAAACTGGATTTTTGAATCATTCTCTTGCAAAAATCTCTGCTTTTTGTGATGCTCATGCACTCTATCTCATCTATAACTCTTCACAGGGTCAGCAGTCAGTGTTTGCAGCATGTCACACCAGTGTGACAGCCAGAACAGGGCAGAAGAGCAGATTGACATGAGTCAGGGCACTAGTCCCTCCAGCACTTCAGATGAAGGCAGCAGAAGCACTCCTAGCAACCTGCCTAAGGCTGCTACCAGGCAAAGGAAGAAGAGAACTTCAGACTCTGAAGATGAGGATTATAGAGCTGAAGAGGATGAGGCTACTTCCAAGAAAGTAGAGCTCAAGAAGAAGCTCAACTCAACTGCAGTAAAGCCAGGCATGAAGATTAAAAGGCCAGCAGGAAGACAACCAATGTCCAAAGCTAGAGTCTCCACTCAAATTCCTTTGGAATCCCAATCCAAAGAGCCTGCTGCTAAAGGAAAGAAAAGGAAGGAAAGGGTCAAGAAGACCATTGACAGAGTTGTTGGGCAACCTTCCATGATGGAAGAGGAAGAAGAGGTTGCTGCACCAGCACCAAAGGCACCAAAGCTTATGGGTGATGCTATTAGATCAAGGGTTGCAACATCTAAGCCCAAGGAAGGACCCAAAGCTGCCCCCAAGGCCAAGCTTCCACCAAAAAGGAATACTAGGAGTATTCCAGCTGCTGAGAAGAACAAGGCCCCAGTTCCTAATGTTGCTGATGAGGAAGATGAAGAAGGACAGGTCCTAAGGAAGCTCAAGCCCAATATACCAGACCACAATGATGCCCATCATGTGGCTGAGGACATGAACATCAGAAGAGACTCAAGGTTGGGGCTATGGAGGCTGATAGATCCATATGCCTCAAGGAGAAGAACTGCTGTTGATTACAGGTTCCATACAAAGGAACAACAGGACTTCTATGAGACAATCTTGTTGGACAAGAAGCCCATAGTATGTGATATGAGGTGGGTCGACTGGACCTATATTAAGGAAAATGAAGAGCACTATCCTGGAGTGCAAGAAAGTTTTGTTGCTTGTGGAGTTGCAGATTATGTTGGGCAAAAGCTCACAAACTGGAATGATGAACTTATCATGTAATTCTACTCCACATCACACTTCTATCCAGATGGGAGGATAGTTTGGATGTCTGAAGGTACAAGGTACCAGTCCACTGTTGAGAAATGGGCAAGACTGATCAATGCCCCAAAGGAAAATGATGATGACCTGGATGTATATGCCAAGAACAAGATGGACCACAATTCCATGGCACACATGTACAAGGAGATCCCAGACAAAGCTGTTGAGACACATAAGTTTGGGTCAGTCCACTTCCTTGTGTCAGGGCTGCCAACTATCAACTGCATCCTAAGGCACACTCTATTGCCTAAGTCTGGTGACCACAACATGATCAGAGGGCATGCAATCAACATGTTGCATTTGTTTGATGTGCCTCAGAAATTCAAGGTCATGAGCCTTATGGTTGAAACCATTAAGAGGACTGCAGCAGATCCGAAGAGGAGCTGTGGATATGCCCCTCAGATTCAGGAGTTGATTAACTCAAAGATGGGAACTGGCAAATATCAATTGGATAAGGAACATTTTCCACTTTATCCAGACTTTGAGGACAATGAGGTTGTCATGAATGAGAATGATCCATCATCTGTACATGCTCAAGAGAAGAAGGAGAAGGCAAGGAAGGAGAAGGCTGCCAAGATGCCAACTCAAGAGGAGGCATCTGAGTATTTCTTGAAGAGCAAGCAGGAGCAGCTTGGTTACTTAATAGCATCAACACTAAGGATTGAGAAGGGATTGGCCACCCTCACTCAGAATCAGGAGAGCTTGGAAAGAATCATGGAACTCAAATTTCATGATCTTGATGTCAAAGTAACTGACATTCAGTCAGTTGTGGAGCTTCTGCAGGATGACATGCAGGAGAGGCAGGGTAAGACTACCACTAATGTGTTTGCCAGAGTGCCTAGAGCCCAGAGGTCAGTTGCAGTGCCTGTGACAGACATCAGAGCAACATCATCTGCACCAGCTACAACTCCTACAGCTCCAGTGCAACCAGCTCCAGCATCAACTCCAACACCCTCTACTTCAACTGAAGCCTTCGTTCTTGGAGTTATCTGGACACCACCACCTGAAGATCAAGCCTGGGAGATGACCTAGCACTATGCATTTTCTATGAACTTTTTGGTAACTTGTTGCCAAAGGGGGAGAAAAATGTATAGATCATAGGCTTCGAGAGAGAGTGCTTTTATTCTCTCTTGATTTGGTGGTTAAAACTTGTTTGCTTTTGATTGCTTGAGATACTATGCTATTCTTGTGAGACATCGATGATCATGTGTTTGATCATAAGGTACACTTATGCATGTTTGATGATATTATCTTATCTATCCTATGTGATCATTCACCTTGCTTGGTGATGAGTGCATGTATTCAATATTTATCATTTTGAGCGCTCCACCAAGATGTATGTGACATGGAAGAGTAACCCATGAGCCAAATTCCTTGTGCATTTGTAGTCCAAAGCAAATTTTAAACTATGCACAAATTTAGGGGGAGCTCTTGCTTATCACATACTTCTCAAAGCGACGATGTTTTTCAATCTTATTATCATTTTTCAAAGCTTTGATCTATATGTTGTCATCAGTTACCAAAAGGGGGAGATTGAAAGTGCAACTATCCCTAGGTGGTTTTGGTAATTCATAACAACATATAGCTCATTGAGCTAATGCTATTCCAAGACTATTATTTCAGGAAAGCTCAATGAATGGCATGGCATGGATGATGAAAGTGGATCCCTCAAAATACTAAGGACAAAGGATTGGCTCAAGCTCAAAAGCTCAAGACTCTTCATTTTATATTTTAGTGATCCAAGATCACATTGAGTCTATAGGAAAAGCCAATACTATCAAGGAGGGATGAGGTGTTGCTTAATGAGCCTCTTGCTTCATGTGCTTAGTGATATGCTCCAAAACCCTCAGCTACTTTCTCACATCCACAAATGACCTAAACCTAAAGCCAAAATCGGTCACACCGATTCTTCCTACCTGGTGCCACCGATTTCAAAAGTCATAGCCACTGCCACAAACCCTAGGCAAATCGGTCCTACCGATAGGGATCTCGGTCTCACCGAGATGGGATTGTAATCTCTCCGTTTCCCTTCGTAATGTTTCGGTCAAACCGAAGTGAGCGATCGGTCCCACCGAGATTGCAATGTAAACTCTCTGTTTCCCTTTTGTAACATTTCGGTCTCACCGAAAAGAGCAAATCGGTCCCACCGAGTTTACCTGACCAACTCTCTGGAAAGCTTATTACCAAAATCGGTCTCACCGAGTTTGTGTAATCGGTCTTACCGAGATTATGTTATGCCCTAACCCTAACCGAATCGGTCTCACCGAGTTGCATGTCAGTCCCACCGAAAATCATTAACAGTCACTAGGTTTACTAAATCGGTCTGACCGAGTCTGTTGAATCGGTCCCACCGAGTTTGGTAAATTGTGTGTAACCGTTAGATTTTGTGTGGAGGCTATATATATACCCCTCCACCTCCTCTTCATTCATGGAGAGAGCCATCAGACTAAACCTACACTTCCAACTTACCATTTCTGAGAGAGAACCACCTACTCATGTGTTGAGGCCAAGATATTCCATTCCTACCATATGAATCTTGATCTCTAGCCTTCCCCAAGTTGCTTTCCACTCAAATCCTCTTTCCACCAGATCCAAATCCTATGAGAGAGAGTTGAGTGTTGGGGAGACTATCATTTGAAGCACAAGAGCAAGGAGTTCATCATCAATGCACCATTTGTTACTTCTTGGAGAGTGGTGTCTCCTAGATTGGCTAGGTGTCACTTGGGAGCCTCCGACAAGATTGTGGAGTTGAACCAAGGAGTTTGTAAGGGCAAGGAGATCACCTACTTCGTGAAGATCTACCGCTAGTGAGGCAAGTCCTTTGTGGGCAACGACCATGGTGGGATAGACAAGGTTGCTTCTTCGTGGACCCTTCGTGGGTGGAGCCCTCCGTGGACTCGCACAACCGTTACCCTTCGTGGGTTGAAGTCTCCATCAACATGGATGTACGATAGCACCACCTATCGGAACCACGCCAAAAACATCCGTGTCTCCAATTTCCTTTGAATCCTCCAAACCCTTCCCTTTACTTTCTTGCAAGTTGCATGCTTTAATTTCCACTGCCCATATACTCTTTGCATGCTTGCTTGATTTGTGTGATGATTGCTTGACTTGTCCGAAGATAGCTAAAATCTGCCAAACTCTAAAATTGGGAAAGGTTAAGTTTTTAATTGGTCAAGTAGTCTAATCACCCCCCTCTAGACATACTTCAAGGTCCTACAGGACCCCGTTGTCATGCAAGTTCTTTTCCATAAGCACGTATGAATATATTCGAAATACATGCCTACATTACATTGATGAACTGGAGCTAGTTCTGTGTCACCCTATGTTGTAACTATTACATGAGGAATCGCATCCGACATAATTATCCATCACTAATCCAATGCCTACGAGCTTTTCACATATTGTGATTTGCTTATTTACTTTACCGTTGCTACTGTTACAATTACTGCAAAACTGCTATCATTACTTTTGTTATTGTTACCATTACTATCATACTACTTTGTTACTAAATACTTTGCTGCAGATACTAAGTTATCCAGGTGTGGTTGAATTGACAACTCAACTGCTAATACTTGAGAATATTCTTTGGCTCCCCTTGTGTCGAATCAATAAATTTGGGTTGAATACTCTACCCTCGAAAACTATTGGGATCCCCTATACTTGTGGGTTATCAAGACTATTTTCTGGCGCCGTTGCCGGGGAGCATAGCTCTATTCTTTGAGTCACTTGGGATTTATATCTGCTGATCACTATGAGGAACTTGAAAGACGAAAGAACTAAGATTTTTCCCTCACCTACGTGGGGAGGTAAGGAACTGCCATCTAGCTCTGCACTAGATTCTCCTTCTGTTTTGAGTAAGCTTGCGACACCTAAACCTGCTACTCCTTTGAATTTTGATATGTTGCATGGTATTTATGATGCCACTTCTGCTATGCATGATACTTATGATGAAACTACTTCTATGCTTGATACTACTTTGCCATTAGGTGAATTTCTTGATGACCAACTTGCTAGGGTTAGAGAGAATGAAATTATTGAAGATGAAATTATTGATGATAGTGATGATGAAGGTTCTACCCCTAAATATGAATTGCCTATTGTTCCTGAGGGTTATGTTATGGATGAAGAAGCTGCTAGAGCTATTCTTGCTTGCAATGATAGATATAATCTTAAGAAGTTATTTCCTAAATGGAAGCAGCAATCTCTGAATGCTAGAATGAAATATGACCCTGCTTTTGCTACTTAACCTATCTTTGTTACTGATAAGGATTATGAATTCTCTGTTGATCCTGAGATAATTACTTTGGTTGAATCTGATCCTTTTTATGGCTATGAATCTGAAACTATTGTGGCACATCTTACTAAGTTAAATGATATAGCCACCCTGTTCACTAATGATGAGAAATCTTGCTACTATTATATCCTTAAAATATTTCCATTCTCATTAAAGGGTGATGCTCAACTTGGTTTAGTTCTCTTGATCCTGGTTGTGTGCATAGTCCCCAAGATATGATTTATTACTTCTCTGCTAAATATTTCCCTGCTCATAAGAAACAAGCTGCCATGAGGGAAATATATAATTTTGTGCAAATTGAAGAAGAGAGTCTCCCACAAGCTTGGGGGAGGCTTCTCCGATTACTTAATTCTTTGCCTGATCATCCTCTTAAGAAAAATCAAATACTTGATATCTTTTATAATGGACTAACTGATGCTTCCAAGGACCACTTGGATAGTTGTGCTGGTTGTATTTTCAAGGAAAGAATAGTCGACCAAGCTGAATTGTTATTGAATAATATGTTGACTAATGAAAATAATTGGACTCTTCCTGAGCCAATTGAGCCAACTCCTGAGCCTATTCCTAAACCTACTCCGAAGAAGAGAGGTGTTCTGTTTCTCAGTCCTGAAGATATGCAAGAGGCAAAGAAATCTATGAAAGAAAAAGGTATTAAAGCTGAAGATGTTAAGAATTTACCTCCTCTTGAAGAAATACATGGTCTTAATATACCGCCTGTTGAAGAAACACATTGTCTTGATAACCCGAGACAGGTAGTAAAGGTAAATTCTCTCTACGGATATGATAAAGTTGAAATCGCGTCTACTAAATTTCCTAGCCAATGTTTAGAGGAATTTGATGACTTTATGGCTAGACAAGAAAGTTTTAATGCTTATGTTGGTAGAGAATTAAAGAGCAATGCATATATGATTGGACGCTTGAGTGATTATATGGCTAGAGTTGAAGGTGAACTTGAACTCATTAGCAAATATGCTTCTATGGTTACCACTCAAGCAGAACAAGTACTTAAAGCTCAAAGTGATTTGCTTGATGAATTGAATAATAAACATGATTTTGCTGTTAGAGTGGCTACTAGAATTGGTAAAATGACTCAGGAACCTCTATATCCTGAAGGCCACCCTAAGAGAATCGAGCAGGATTCTCAGAGAAATAATCTAGATGCACCTAGTCCTTCTAAAAAGAAGAAAAAGAAAAATGATAGGACTTTGCATGATTCTAGTGAACCTGTTGTAGACACACCTGAGAATCCCAATGATATTTCTATTTCCGATGCTGAAACACAATCTAATGATGAACATGAACCTAGTGATAGTGTTCATGATAATGTTCATGTTGATGCTCAACCTAGCAATAATAATGATGTAGAGATTGAACCTTCTGTTGATCTTGATAACCCACAATCAAAGAATCAACGTTATGATAAGAGAGACTTTGTTGCTAGGAAGCACGGTAAAGAAAGAGAACCATGGGTTCAGAAACCCATTCCTTTTCCTCCTAAACCATCCAAGACAAAGGATGATGAGGATTTTGAGCGCTTTGCTGAAATGATTAGACCTATCTTCTTACGTATGCGCTTAACTGATATGCTTAAAGTAAACCCTTACGCTAAATATATGAAGGATATCATTACAAATAAAAGAAAGATACCAGAAGCTGAAATTTGTACCATGCTTGCTAGTTACACTTTTAAAGGTGGAATACCAAAGAAACTTGGAGATCCAGGAGTACCAACTATACCTTGCTCCATTAAAAGAAACTATGTTAAAACTGCTTTGTGTGATCTTGGAGCTAGTGTTAGTGTTATGCCTCTCTCTTTATATCGTAGACTTGAATTGAATAAGTTGACACCTACTGAAATATCTTTGCAAATGGCAGATAAATCAATTGCTATACCTGTCGGTATTTGTGAGGATGTGCCTGTTGTAGTTGCAAATGTCACTATCTTAACGGACTTTGTTATTCTTGATATTCCCGAGGACGATAGTATGTCGATTATCCTTGGTAGACCCTTTTTGAACACTACAAGGGCTGTTATTGATTGCAACAAAGGCAATGTCACTTTTCATGTTAATGGTAATGAGCATATGGTACACTTTCCGAGGAAACAACCTCACGTTCATAGCATCAATTCTATTAAAAAAATTCCAACTATCATTATTGGAGGTTTTGAATTTCCTCTTCCTACTGTCAAGAAAAAAATATGATATTCTTATTGTAGGGGATGTTCATATCCCCGTTGAGGTAACCTAGTGTTATTCGAAATTTCTCCGGTTCCATGTTATTCGGAATGAGTTTGTTAACAAGACTTGATCAACCTTGTCAGTGGATTCCTTTTGATGATCATGAGATGGATGAAACTAGAAGGAAGAACCTTCTGTACCCTCCTTTTACTTTCTGTTATTTAGAATTAACAAAGCAAAAATAGTATTACCTGTCTGTTTTCTGAATTACCCATGTCATAAAAAAATATCCCAAAAATAAAAGTTCTCCAAATGCCCTGCAAATTTAGTATGATTTTTTATGGAATATTTGAGGATTTTAGGCACTGAGAACACAGCAGGGGGGGGGGGAAGCATCTGGCCATGAGGGTCCAGGGCGCGCCCACTCTGACTGGGCGTGCCCCCCTGACTCGTGGGCCCATGGTGGCCCCCCTCCACTTATTCCTGCACCCACACACTCCTTCCTCCTAAAAAAACCCCATCCAACTCAAGCACGAGTTCTAGGTCATTTTGCTGTGATTTTCGATCTCCTTGCTCAAAGCTCCATTCATAAAACTGCTTTGGGAGATTGTTGCTTGGTATGTCACTCTTCCAATGATCCAATTAGTTTTTGTTCTAGTACTGTATTCATTGCAAATTTTTGCTACCTAAGTGACCCTGTTCTTCAGCTTGCATGTCAAATTTATGAGGTCCCAAGTAATTCTAATGCATGATATAGGCTCTAGGCACTTGTGGGAGTAGTTGCTATCAGTTTTATTGAGTTTGATTCGCTTTTATTTTGAGTTACTAAAATTTCAGAAATTTTTCAGAGGAAGAGATATGTTTAGGAAAATGTACCAAGGTGGTTCTTCAACAAAGAAAGGACCCATGCGCGCAATGCGTGAACAAGACGATGAACCACCAAGGGAAGCTGACGTGCGGCCTTGTGAATGGCCGTCAGAAGAATTTGTGGTCAGCGCAGGCATCAAGGATGATTTTGATGAATCTGTGCGTAATGCCGATCTTGAGGACTTCATGCAAGATAAGTGTCCTCAGTACTACCATTTGACTGATTCATTCGTGAGAAGGTTTAAATTTACATCTTCCGGTAATTCTCAAAATGTCATGTCTGATATTTATGATCAATCATATACCATGGACCTAGAAGATTTTACTATTGCTTGCAAACTCCCGCAGTGGGGTAATGTTAATGAACCCCGTAAATCTGAATATAAAGACTTTCTTGCTAGTATTACTGTGGGTGAATCTAGAGACATAGCACAAGCTACCATAGGGAGCATTCATTTTCCTGCTATACATTATTTTGCTCTCTTCATTGGTAGATGCATTAATGGTAAAGATGAAGCATGTCATATGTGTGTCCCTGATCTTTGTGTCCTCAAGAGTGCTGTATTAAGTAATAAAGATTACAACTTGGGGGCGATTGTTGCACGTAGGTTGCATAACAATGGTTTAGTTGGAGATTTACTTGGAGGGATTTATGTGACCCGTGTTGCTAATTATCTTGGTATACCTCCACGTGAGGGTGATAGGGAGTTGCTTCCCGCTTATTTAGATTATAATGCTATGGTCAGCCATAATTTTCTTGTGAGGAATGAACAGTTCCTCCAGTATCAACTAATCTTTGACAGACGTCGGGCTGTCCATGTTACTCTCCCTGCTCCTTCCCTTTTTGATTATCAGGCAAAAAGAAGATATGTTGTAACCAGGGAGGAGGCAACCGAACATGAGAGGAGAGTGGAGGCAGCTCGCCAAGATGCCGCAGCTCAGGAGGCAATGGCTGCTGCATCTCAGTATGACCCCAGTTACAACTTCGGATATCAGCCAGGCTATCCTTGGGCATAGACCAACTTAGGCCAAAAGCCTAAGCTTGGGGGAGTACGTATTTCTCAATGACATTTCATCCATGTTCACACACTACTCTAGTTGTCGGTGCTCATACTCTTTCATTGTATTATCCATGCTAGTTTAATTTCTTTTTCTAGCTTTCTTCTTGTGTGATTGATAAACCTTAAGAAAAACCAAAAAAAATAGTTATTTTAAATTCCATGCTTGTAGTAGAAATTAAAATGAAAATCCAAAAAGATTTCTCGTTCTTCTTTTGCTTGTTGGGAGCTTTCCCGTGTAAATAGTTTTATTTCTTTCCTTTGGGGGTCGAGAGGAGAAGACCATAATGAAAAATGCTTAGTGGCTCTCATATGCATGATTGTTGATTTAATTTAGAGCCCATATTACCTTGTCTTCTCCCTTGAATTGAATGCTTGCAGATTCCAGCTTAGTCCAATGCACGTGCACTATTATTATTATACACACCGTTCGGTCGTGCAAGTGAAAGGCAATAATGACGATATATGATGGACTGATTGAGATGAGAGAAGCTGGTATGAACTCGACCTCTCTTGTTTTTGTAAATATGATGAGTTCATCGTTCCTGATTCAGCCAATTATCAATAAACATGTTTGCAATGACAATTAGAGATTATAGTTGCTTATGCCATGCTTAATTAGCTAGGAGCTAATAATGATTTACCTTGCGTGCCAACATGCTATTAAAATGGTTGTGATGTGGTATGATAGGGTGGTATCCTCCTTTGAATGATTTAAGTGACTTGACTTGGCACATGTTCACACATGTAGTTGATACAAATCAACATAGCCTTCACAATATTTATGTTCATGGTGGATTATATCCTACTCAGGCTTGCACTCAGTGTTGATTAATTTTAATGCATATTCACGACTGTTGTCGCTCTCTCAGTTGGTTGCTTCCTAGTATTTTGCTAGCCTTCACCTGTACTAAGCGAGATACTACTTGTGCATCCAAACTCCATAAACCCCGAAGTTATTCCATATGAGTCCATACCTTCCTATATGCGGTATTTGCCTGCCGTTCCAAGTAAATTTGTATGTGCCAAACTCCAAACCTTCAAATGAAATTCTGTTTTGTATGCTAGAGTAGCTCATGTTTCAACTAGGGCTATTTTTATCTTCCATGCAAGGTGGGTTATTCTTAAGGGGAGTGAACTTCGCTCCTCATTCACGAGAAAATGGCTGGTAACCGGGATGCCCAGTCCCATGATCAAAAAGGTCAAAGAAAATCGAAATAATTAAACAAAAACTCCCCCAGGGCCGTTGCTAGTTGGAGGCACTCTTGTTTTGAGCAAGCCATGGATTGATGCTTGTTGGTGGTGGGGGAGTATAAACTTTACCATTCTGTTTGGGAACCGCCTATAATGTATGTAGCATGGAAGATATCGAGATCTCATAGTTGTTGCGTTGACAGTGAAAGTATACCGCTCAAAATGTTATTCCTCTCTATTTTAAAATCGAGCTCTGGCACCTCTACAAATCCCTGCTTCCCTCTGCGAAGGGCCTATCTATTTACTTTCATGTTGAGTCATCACCCTCTTATTAAAAAGCACCCGCTGGAGAGCACATTGTCATTTGTATACATTACTATTATTTTATATTGGTTATGACTTGACTGGATCTCTTTTACCATGAAATACAATATTTAGTCAGTCCTTGATCTTTAAAGGTGCTCTGCATTTATGTTTTGCGGTCTCAGAAAGGGCTAGCTAGATTCCATCTTGTTATATCATATTATGATTGTTTTGAGAAAGTGTTGTCATCCGATATTTATTATTATTGCTCGCTAGTTGATTATGCAATTGATATGAGTAAACATGAGACCTAAGTGTTATTGTGAATATGGTTAGTTCATAATCTTTGCTAAAAACATGAATGCTGGCTTTACATATTTACAACAACAAGAGCAAACAGAGTTTGAAAAAGTTTTTCTTTATCACTTTCAGTTTATCAACTGAATTGCTTGAGGACAAGCAAAGGTTTAATCTTGGGGGACTTGGTACGTCTCCAACGTATCTACTTTTCAAAACACTTTTGCCCTTGTTTTGGACTCTAACTTGCATGATTTGAATGAAACTAACCCGGATTGACGCTGTTTTTAGTAGAACTGTTATTTTTGTGCAGAAAACAAAAGTTCTCGAAATGACCTAAAAATCCACGGAGATTACTTTTGGAAAATATAAAAAATACTGGCGAAAGAATCAAGGCCAGGGGGCCCACACCTTGTCCATGAGGGTGGGGGGCGCGCCCCCTCCCCCTGGGCGCGCCCCCTGCCTCGTGGGCCCCCTGGATGGCCACCGACCTCAACTCCAACTCTATATATTTGCTTTCGTGGAGAAAAAAAATTAGAGAGAAAGTTTCATCGCGTTTTACGATACGGAGCCGCCGCCAAGCCCTAATCTCTCTCGGGAGGGCTGATCTGGAGTCCGTTCGGGGCTCCGGAGAGGGGGATTCGTCGCCGTCGTCATCATCAACCATCCTCCATCACCAATTTCATGATGCTCACCACCGTGCATGAGTAATTCCATCGTAGGCTTGCTGGACGGTGATGGGTTGGATGAGATTTACCATGTAATCAAGTTAGTTTTCTTAGGGTTTGATCCCTAGTATCCACTATGTTCTGAGATTGATGTTGCTATGACTTTGCTATGCTTAATGCTTGTCACTAGGGCCCGAGTGGCATGATTTCAGATCTGAACCTATTTTGTTTTCATGAATATATGTGAGTTCTTGATCCTATCTTGCAAGTCTATAGTCACCTATTATGTGTTATGATCCGACAACCCCGAAGTGACAATAATCGGGATACTTCTCGGTGATGACTGTAGTTTGAGGAGTTCATGTATTCACTAAGTGCTAATGCTTTGGTCCGGTACTCTATTAAAAGGAGGCATTAATATCCCTTAGTTTCCATTAGGACCCCGCTGCCACAAGAGGGTAGGACAAAATATGTCATGCAAGTTCTTTTCCATAAGCATGTATGACTATATTCGGAATACATGCCTACATTACATTGATGAACTGGAGCTAGTTTTGTGTCACCCTATGTTATAACTATTACATGAGGAATCACATCCGACATAATTATCCATCACTGATCCAATGCCTACGAGCTTTTCACATATTGTGCTTTGCTTATTTACTTTACCGTTGCTACAGTTACAATTACTACAAAACTGCTATCGTTACTTTTGCTATTGTTACCATTACTATCATACTACTTTGCTACTAAATACTTTGCTGCAGGTACTAAGTTATACAGGTGTGGTTGAATTGACAACTCAACTGCTAATACTTGAGAATATTCTTTGGCTCCCGTGTGTCGAATCAATAAATTTGGGTTGAATACTCTACTCTCGAAAACTGTTGCGATCCCCTATACTTGTGGGTTATCAATAGTCGCCCAGGACACCGGAGGAGGGAACTCCAGTCGGAAGCAGAAACAAAAAGATGAGATCGCAGGCCCTACTGAGGCTGCGGTTTTGAATCAATGGAAGTTCAAAGGGAAGCCTTAAGGGCCTTCGGCCCCTAAAAAAGTGAAAGATCAAGCGGCAAATGATGTGCTTGATTTGCCGTGTCATATACACACCAAAAAGGATGAAGAGGGGAATCTGACTCTTCCCAAGCATAGCACTAGATAGTGTCACTCCTGATTCAGAGCTTCCGAGAGAGCCAGCCTAGTGAAAAGGACAAAGTGTCTGATAAGGAAGAAGACAAAGAGGAAGATGGTGGTTATCCCAATGTTAATGCCACCTTGGTTATTTTTGCTGACCTCGAGAGCAAAAGTCGACTGAAGGTTATTAACAGAGAAGTGAACAAGGTCGCTCCGGCAACGCCAAGATATTTGAAGTGGTCAAAAACCCCTATTACATTCGACCAATCCGACCACCCGCCACACGTTGCTACCCCTAGGCGGCAAGCATTGGTGGTCGACCCAGTCGTTGGGGGCACCCGATTGACCAAGGTTTTGATGGACGGTGGCAGTGGATTGTATATGTTGTATGCTAAGGCCCTCCAGGGGATGGGCATTCTGATGTCCAAGCTCAGTGAGAGCGACATGAGATTCCATGGTATCATCCCAGGAAAGAAAGCCGATTCACTCGGTCAGATCACACTTGATGTGGTTTTTGGTGATTCCATGAATTACCGCAAGGAAAAGTTGACGTTTGAGGTAGTGGATTTTGACAGTGCCTATCATGCCATTCTAGGCAGACCTGCTTATGCTAGTTTCATGGCTCGACCATGCTATGTGTACCTCAAGTTGAAGATGCCTGGCCCCAGAGGCGTGATCATGGTCACTTGAAATCGGCAGAGAGCAGAAGATTGTCTCCAAAATGGTTCGAAGATCTCTGATGAGCATAGGGCAGCAGTAGAGTTTCAGGAAATACCAGAAGAATGCAGATCTGAGTGATTTGTTGCCTGCCAAGAGGCCTGCTTTGGAGTCCGCATTTCAGTCAGCCATCAAGACAAAGCCGGTTCACATTCACCTGACCGATCCCAATGGTGCTTCGACCCATATCTCAACAACACTCGACAGCAAATAAGAAGAAGCGCTCATCTAGTTCCTCCGTGAGAACTGGGACATCTTTGCATGGAAGCCATCTGACATGCCAGGTGTACCCAGGGGATTGGATGAGCACCGTTTGTGAGTCGATTGAAAAGAAAAACCCATTAAAGAGCATCTCCGTCTGTCCGTCGCGGAGAAGAGAAAGCTAATTGGTGAGGAGGTGGCTCGGCTTCTGGCTGCCGAGTTCATCCGCGAGATATACCACTCCGAGTGGCTCACCAATGTCATTATGGTCCCCAAGAAAGATAAATCACTTCAAATGTGTATTGATTTCAAGCATATCAATTGGGCCTGCCCAAAAGATCATTTTCCTCTGCCCCGCATCGACGAGATAGTCGACTCAACTATGGGATGTGAGCGATTGTCCTTTTTGGACGCTTATTCTGGGTACCATCAGATCCGACTGTATGGACCTGATGAGATAAAGACAACTTTCATCACCCCATTCGGGTGTTTTTGCTATGTTACTATGCCCTTTGGCCTCAAGAATGCTGGTGCCACATTCATGCACATGATCCAGAAGTGCCTGCTCACTCAAATCAGTCGGAATGTGGAAGCATACATGGATGACATAGTGGTCAAGTCACACAAAGGTTCCGACCTACCGACTGACCTCGCTGAAACCTTTGCCAACTTAAGGAGATATGATATCAAGCTCAATCCATTAAAGTGCACATTAGGTGTCCCAGGTGGAAAGTTACTCGGTTTTCCGAACGGGGGATCGACGCAAACCCAGAGAAGATTGGCACAATCCTCCGAATGAAATGTCATGTGCATGTGCACGATGTTCAGAAGCTTACTGGTTGTTTGGCCACATTGAGTTGATTCATCTCACGCCTCGGTGAAAAGGCATTGCCTCTTTACCGACTGAGGAAGAATCTAACAAGTTCGAGTGGAATGACGAAGTTGAAGCAGCATTTGAAGAGCTCAAAGCCGTGCTTTCCAGCCTGTCGGTGCTTGCCGCTCCAGTCAGCAAGGAGCCCTTATTGCTTTACATCGCAGCCACTGGACAGGTTGTCAGCACAGTGCTCACGATCGAGCGGGAAGAAAAATGCAAAGCCTACAAAGTTCAACGCCCTGTGTACTACATTTATGAAGTCTTGAATCCGTCCAAGCAGAGATATCCTCATTATCAGAAGCTTGTTTATGGAATTTACTTGACCATGAAGAAGGTTGCACAATATTTCTTAGACCACTCGGTTTCAGTCGTCAGTGACCACCCATTGTCAGAAATTCTGAATAGTAGAGATGCAACTGGTTGAGTGGCAAAGTGGGCGATTGAACTCCTTCCTTTAGATATCAAGTTTGAGGCAAAGAAAACCATCAAGTCTCAAGCAATAGCAGATTTCCACGCAGAGTGGATTGAACAGCAGCAACCGACTCAGATTCAATCGAAACATTGGACTATGTTCTTTGATGGATCCAAGATGTTGAATGGCTTTGGTGTAGGAGTTTTTTTAGTATCCCCAAGAGGAGAGAAGCTCAGTTATGTCCTTCAGATTCACTTTGATTCTTCAAACTATGAAGTTGGGTATGAGGCACTGTTGTATGGGCTACGTATGACCATTTCACTCGGCATCCGACGCTTGATGGTCTACGACAACTCAGACTTAGTGGTTAATCAAGTAATGAAGGAATGGGACATCAGGAGTCCAACAATGACTAGTTATTACAATGCAGTAAGAAAGCTAGAGAAGAAGTTTGAGGGGTTAGAGCTCCACCACATACCCCGAATCAAGAATCAAGCTGCTGATGATCTGGCGAAGAGAGGTTCCACTCGGAAGCCTATCCACAGTAATGTGTTCTTGGAACATCTCCACACCGCGTCAGTACAAGAAGATCCCTTCAAGGAAGAGTCCCCGCAACCGATAAGTTCAACCAATCCGACTGAGATGGAAGTCCCAGCTGTGGCCGACTTGATGATGGAAATCTTAGTGATCACGCCCAACTGGACGGTGCCGTACATCGCATACCTGCTCAGGCAAGAACTCCCAGAAGATGAGGATGAGACCCGCCAGATAGTCCGTCGATCGAAGGCTTTCACCATGATAAAAGGGCAGCTTTACAGAGAAAGTGTCACAGGAGTGTCTCAACGCTGCATCACCCCAGAAGAAGGTCGAATGATTTTAAACGAGATCCACTCAGGGACCTGTGGTCACCATGCATCCTCTCGGACCATCGTGGCCAAAGCATACCGAGCGAGATTCTATTGGCCTCGTGCGAATGAGATGGCAAAGGATATAGTCGACAAGTGCGCAGGTTGTCAGTTCTACTCAAACATGTCTCACAAGCCTGCGTTTGCCTTGAAGACTATTCCACTCGTCTGGCCATTTGCAGTCTGGGGGTTGGATATGGTTGGACCCTTCAAGACCGGCAGAAGTGGTTTCACCCATTTGCTTGTAGCAGTTGACAAATTCACCAATGGATCTAAGCCAAGCCTAATGGCTCCAACTTTGATTCTAATGATTTCAAGGTGTTTTGTGCTTCCCAAGGAACTCGGGTCGACTACGCATCTGTTGCGCACCCGCAGTTGAATGGGCAAGCAGAAAGGGCGAATGGTTTAATCCTACAAGGGCTGAAACACCGATTGATGCGCCACCTCAAGCACGCTGCTGGAGCTTGGGTGACTGAGTTGCCATCTGTCTTATGGGGACTAAGAACAACTCCGAACCGGTTGACTGACCGAAGCCCTTTCTTCATGGTGTATGGTGCTGAATCTGTGCTTTCGAGTGACTTGCTGCACAACGCTCCACGAGTGGAATTCTTCTTAGAAGCTGAAGCAGAACAGGCACGCCAAGAAGCAGTTGATCTCCTGGAAGAGGAACGTGAGATGGCTCTGATCCGGTCGACCATCTATCAGCAAGATCTGCGTCGATTCCATGCCCGTAATGTCAGAGCTCGAGCGTTCCACGAAGGAGTCCTCGTGCTCCGAGTGATCAGAAACGACCTCACAAGCTCTCTCCGGCCTGGGAAGGTCCCTTCATGTAACACCCTCGATGCGACTATATCTCCCACGTGTCGAGGCATGACTTAGAGGCATAATCGCATCGAAGGCATATGTCGCAAGTGAGGTAATCTTCACACAACCCATGTAATATAATAAGGGAAAGAGATACATAGTTGGCTTACAATCGCCACTTCACACAATTACATGAATAAAGCATTACATCATACAGATACAATCAAGGTCCGACTACGGAACCAAAATAAAAGAAGAACCCCAAATGCGACAAAGGTCCCCGATCGACCCCAACTGGGCTCCACTACTGATCAACTGGAACGAAACAACACAAAGGGCAAGATCTTCATCGAGCTCCTCCTGAGCTTGGTTGCGTCATCTGCACGGACTCAACGGCACCTGCAAGCTGGTTTTGGAAGTATCTGTGAGCCACGGGGACTCAGCAATCTCGCACCCGCGAGATCAAGACTATTTAAGCTCATAGGAAGGATGGAGTAATGAGGTGGAGCTGCAGCAAGCGACTAGCATATATGGTGGCTAACATACGCAAATGAGAGCGAGAAGAGAAGGCAAAGCACGGTCGAGAAACTATGATCAAGAAGTGATCCTATAACAACCTACGTCAAGCATAACTCCAACACCGTGTTCACTTCCCGGACTCCGCCGGAAAGAGACCATCACGGTTACACACACGGTTGATGTATTTTAATTAAGGTCAACTTCGGGTTTTCTACAACCGGACGTTAACAAATTCCCATCTGCCCATAACCGCGGGCACGGCTTTCGAAAGTTCAAATCCCTGCAGGGGTGTCCCAACTTAGCCCATGACAAGCTCTCACGGTCAACGAAGGAATAGACCTCCACCCGAGACATTCCGATCAGATTTGGTATCCCGGTACAACAAGACATTTCGACAGGGTAAAACTAAACCAGCAACACCGCCCGAATGTGCCGACAAATCCCGATAGGAGCTGCACATATCTCTTTCTCAGGGCACACTCAGATTGTCCTAGGTACGGGTAGGCCAGCCCAGAGTTGCCCCTGGTAGCCACCGGTAGCTGACAGGTGGACCAACACTCAGAGGAGCACTGGCCCGGGGGGGTAAAATAATGATGACCCTCAGGAGCGCGACTCCCAAGGGAAAAGAAAAGGGCTAGGTGGCAAATGGTAAAACCAATGTTGGGCATTGCTGGAGAAGCTTTACTTAAGGCGAACTGTCAAGGGGTTCCCATTATAGCCCAACCGCGTAAGGGACGCAAAATCCGGGAACATAACACCGATATGACGGAAACTAGGGCGGCAAGAGTGGAACAAAACACCAGGCATAAGGCCGAGCCTTCCACCCTTTACCAAGTATATAGATGCATTAATTAAGTAAGATATATTGTGATATCCCAACAAGTAAACATGTTCCAAACAAGGAACAACATCTCCATGTTCCAACAAGGAACAAACTTCGATCTTCACCTGCAACTAACAACGCTATAAGAGGGGCTGAGCAAAGCGGTAACATAGCCAATCAACGGTTTGCTAGGATATGGTGGGTTAGAGGTTGAACATGGCAATTTGGGTGGCTGACAAGCAAGTGGTAGGCATCGTAGCATTGGCATAGCAAGAGCGAGCAAACTAGCATAGCAAAGATAGTAGTGATTTCGAGGGTATGATCATCTTGCCTGAAATCCCGCAAGGAAGAAGAACGAGTCCATGAAGAAGACAAACGGACGTAGACGAATGGATCCTCACAACCTCGACGTTATCGGAACCAACCCGAAGAAGCAAACACCGTAAAAGAAGCACACAACATAGTAAACAACCACCACAACAACATGGCACGATGCACAATCGAGTATGATGCATGTCCGGTTTAATGAAACATGGCATGGCAAAGTGCAACAAACAACACTACAAATTAAGTGGAGCTCAATACGCAACGAGTTGCATATTGATGAAACACCACGACACGTTAGTTAGTTTGATCTCGTTTATGTACTCAACAATATTAAATGTTGGTTAACATGGCAAGAGGGTGAAGCAAAGTAAAACTACCTATCTAGTCAAGTTTAAATGAGGCCAGAAGCAACGAACAACAATTCCGGAAACTCCCCATATGCATATTTTAGATTAGGTCCTGTTCTGCCCTAAACACAATTTTAGGGTTGTTAAACATGCAAAGTAAGGCCACCATGTTAAACTAGGCAAAATTCTACCCCATTTACATATAAAGTTTATTTAAATCGGAGCTACGGTTATTTAGTTATGAATTAAAGCATTTTAACATGGCATTTGAGCAAAATTAAACAAACAACATTTTATGAATTTTAGCATGGGATGAAAATGGCATATTATTAATCTAGATGAAAAACTAAGCATTTTTCATGTTTAAATTATTTACATATGATGCACAGATTATGAGTTATTATATGCATGAAGTGCAAGGGGGTTTCTGCAAATCTGTAATTCCTTGGATAATGCTAAATTCGTAGGACTGGAAAAAAAATGATATGGGCTGAAACTGGCTGGGCCACAACAGGAGAGAAAAAAAAAGGAGGGGGCGCTGGGGGTGGCCTCACCATGCGCCTTGGCCCGGACGGTGGAGGAGGCCGGGCAGGCCGGTTGCTGGGCCGGGGCGCTGGGCTGAAGGGGAGGGCCCACGAGGCCGGGCCGACGGGGCGTTGTCCTCCTCCCGATCGGATCGGGAGCGAGGCACGGCGGCAGCAGCGCACCTTGAGGCTCCGGCGAGCCTCGAGGGCAGCAGGACAGCGGCGGGGACGGCCAAAACCGGCCGGATCCGGTGGAGAACGGGGCGGGGTCTCCGTTCCCGGCATCGGTGAGGGCCACCGACGTCGAGCGGAGCTTCACGAGGCGGCGGCGGCAGATCCTGCGGGGAGAAGAGAGAGAGCGAGGTGAGGGAGAGATCGGGCCAGAGAAGGAAGGAGGAGACGGGCGCGGAGGCCGGTGACCTGGTGCAGGCGGCGGATGGCGAGGCAGAGGACGGGCGGCGGCGTGCTCCGGTCGCCGGAGTTGGTCGCCGGCGACGGCGCGAAGGCGGCGGCGCAGATCGGGCAAGACGGGTTCGGGCGGCGAGGTTGCGGGCTCCCTCGGGCCCGGCGCGGTCCGGGGCGGGTCCGATCTGGGCTTCACGAGCCCGGCGGCGAAGTGGGGCGGCGCGGTGCCATGTGGCGCGCGCGGGTTGGACGAGGGCGGTGGCCGGCTGAGGTGGCGCGCTCCGATTGGCTGGAGTGAGGTGGCGCGCGGGGGCGGACATGTCTGGTGCAGCGTGGACGCGTCCGGTGGCGCGGGGAGGAGTGGATCTAGGGTTTAGACTGCGAAATGATCCGAAATTTCGGGGAGGGGTGCTCTTTTATAGGTAGAGGGAGCTAGGAAGCTCCAAATGAGGTGCGGTTTTCTGCCACGCGATCGTGATCGAACGACCGAGATGATGGAGCAGAGTTAGGTGGGTTTTGGGCCAAATTTGGGGGGTGTTGGGCTGCAACACACACGAGGCCTTTTCGGTCCCTCGGTTAACCGTTGGAGTATCAAACGAAGTCCAAATGGTACGAAACTTGACAGGCGGTCTACCGGTAGTAAACCAAGGCCGCTTGACAAGTCTCGGTCCAATCCGGAAATGTTTAATCCCCACACAAGAAAGAAAGGTAGAAATGACCACCGGAGGAGAACGGAACGCCGGATTGCAAAACGGACAACGGGGAAAATGCTCGGATGCATGAGACAAACACGTATGCAAATGAAATGCGCATGATGACATGATATGAGATGCATGACACACAAGCAATGACAATGCAACAATAGCGAATAACTGCACGACACCTGGCACATCGGTCTCGGGGCGTTACAACACTCCACCACTATGAGAGGATCTCGTCCCGAGATCTAGAATGACACCGAAGGGAAACAACCGAAGAGAAGAGAGGAGAGGTAAAACTAAGTTGCTCCTTTGACAAACGAGTGAAACCAAAGAACCTTGCGAGGTTGAACTAATTCGAGAAAAGAATAGAACGAAGGAGAACAAAGTCAAAAACACTCCGTTAGAAACTAGGGACAAAGAGCATTGCGAAACCTTGAGGTTGAAGGGAAGATATATATTGAGAACACTCCGGTTACAGAAGGGGATCAAGGAAGACCAAATTCGGGCAGCACTCCGGTTGGAAAGAAAAGAATTGAATAAGGTCTTGATAAGATGAGAAGATACTTGATGAAATCACAACACACTGCCACCGGAACTATTGAATGAATGGAGCAAGGGGTAACAAAGATCTCAGACAGCACTCCTGTTGAGAAGGGAGTCAAAATTTGATAAGATGAGATAGCCCAAAAGAAAACACGACACTCTGGTTGAGAAAGGGATGCAAGACTTGATAAGGCGAAAAGAACTTGAACAAAGGGGCACAATACTCCGGTTAAGCAAGATAGGGAAGGAATAAGAGTGATATAATTTGGACAGCACTCCATCTGTAAATGGAAGGAATTGAACTTGACAAGATGAGAGGATACTTGTCAAGAGGACACAACACTCAGATTAAAAGGATAGGCATGGAAAGATCATGATCTTTGACAAAACGAGATGATGGGTTGAAAAGATGAACATCACAATGCCTCCGGAACAAAAGTAAGAATGGAATGTAGTGAACGAAGGAAAACAATATCTTGAGAGAGCACGGTTACAACAGAAGCTAGAACGGAGTTGTTGGAAAACCCACAACGAAAATAATAAGCTTGATATGGTCTTATGGAATACCTCTCAAATTAAGAGATGAAAAACCTGCCACTCATGGGAAAAGAATTGGATTGATAAGAACAAAAATACGAGAAACTTATTTCACCGGGAGGATAAATGAAAACTTGGATCATATATTATCCCCATTAATAGCATTACTCCTTAGGGGAAAGCTTTAGGTGAAATATAACCCAAGATAATTCCAACAAAGAGATTGATGGATTTAAAATACAACATACTTAATAACAAGTGAATCATGAAACATGAACTCAAATTATGAAGAATGGCATGATACCACCTCCAAAGATACGGAAGAAAGAATTGCACTCCGGATTGCAAGAAGAAGAATACTTGAGCTTCTTAGAAAAGAATCTCCGCGAACTCTTGGAGAAGGGATAAAATTTAAGCCTCGCAATGATTTAGATGGACCTCCGTGGAGATGTAATTGTGAAAGGTTGGAACTCTTGGGAAAGAAAAGATAAAGCGTCTCGAACTAAGAATGTGATATGATGCACCTCCGGAATAAGGAATTAAATCACTTGGATGGAACAAGAGTAAGAATTACATTATGCTTATCCTTCACCAATTTAAATTGATGACAATCAACGGATTTGGCATATTACTTATTCTTGTAGAAAAGATTAAGAGAGATATAACATCAGACTTGGGAAGGTATTGAACGAACCACCGGAAGGGTTGAAACAACGAATAAAATTGATATGATAAAAAAAGAAGAGAAATCTTGAACGAACCACCGGTAAGATTTGGAGAACAAGAGTTGAAGGTTGAGAATGAGTAATATTCAGAAATGATGGCAATCGGATTATCAAGAAAGGAAGCAACTCCTGAAATGCATCAAATGGTTGAAAAGAATTGTCACAATCAAAACAATTATGAGGATAGCAACAAGCTAGAATCACGAATCTCTGAGAGAGCGGATAGATATGGAGGAAAAGTCTTCATCGGTCTTCAATATCTGAGAATGACGATGAGAAACACTACCAAGAATTATTTAGACACTCCGGAAGAATCCAAACGAAGAGGTTGAGCCAACGGTGAAGACAATTTGAAAGATCTTGGAGAAAACATTTGACTGATGATAAATCATTCTTACGTCAAACTTCGAAAAGAATTTTCAGAATACCTTCGGGAAAATAAGAAGAGTCAGGTAAGATCCTGGAAAAAGACCTGTGGGTTAGGGCCCACTCAAAAGAAAACACCGTTGAACGATTTAAAAGAGAGGCTGCACCGGTTGAGTTAAATGGCTTGAATGAGGGAACATCCTCGAAAGAACTTGAACGAAAGTAGAGTGGAAACACGAATCTTCGAGATATCTTGAGCACTCCGGAACAATAGAATAGCGAGAAATGAATAAACATGAGGAGCATCGTCAAGAGAAGGTATTTGAGACGAGAAAAAGGGGATATAATCGACAAATCTTGACTTGAATCCACCGGAGAAGAGAAAGGAATGAGGAATGATGAACTTGAAGCTCCATTAGAATCTTCATGAGAATCACCGGATAAGAATATTGACGGAAAAGAATGGAGAAACTTCCCATCAATTAAATGGATACTTGAAGAAGAAATCTTAGTCCTTGAAGAAAAAACAAAAGGGAGGGAGGGTGGGAAAAACAAAGGCAACTTGGAGACGGATGAAACAAACACTGTTGAGAAGAAATGATAATTGTTCTTGCTGATGTTGAAGTGATCGGATCCACTTGAAGAGAAACACGCCAGTTGAAAAGGATTGACGTGACAATCTCGATTGTCGAGAAGGATTAGTATTCACATCGGAGTATGAGAACACCATTTCGGAAAGGTATGGAATCAACACTTGACATTGAAGCAACTTGAATACCACAGCTCAAAACAAAACAAAGGATTGGCTTGCAAAATAAGCCGGAACAAACATATGATAGAGATTCCGTCCGAAGTTTTCGTGGTGGGGCCTACACGGGCTCGAGTGTACAGCACCATCATGTACAAGGCAGTGCACATGACATACGAAGTGTCCCCGAGTCGGCATAGCCAAGGACTCTTTAAGACACAACGAGACCACTGTAAAACCGACCGTGAATAGGCGGACCACTAGACGTCGAACCCCAATTTCATATCATACATCCGTCGGAAAGATATCCTAAGAGCTACTTGAATTCCCACCTATGAAACTCCCGAAATTTTCCGGTTATGCAATCAGGTGTTGGGGATACAGGGGAAGCATAATATCTCACCCAAAACTAGCAAATCCTACATCCAGCTGTATCCATCCTTCAACACATAACCAAGAAACCTTCGGAAATCATCTACCTCAACCTTCGAAAATCATCCGTTATACAAGTTATGGCGATACTCCCGTACTCACCTCAGTACTGGGTTATCAGGGTTATCTCACCAACGAACTGCATAAAAGAGATTTTCGATGTCGGCGTACTAAACTCAGGTATTCCAGAACTGCAACGATAAAATTATGATGACAACACCTCAGAGCTCAACTCCCCGGGACACTTCCACAAAACCCCTGACAGGAGGCACCAAGACAATGTTCTCATCAGAAAACCATCGGAACGATTCCAAGATACCCGCGTGATCCTAAATTTTTTTTAGTGAAATTTGAGAAGAGAAGAGTCAAAACTCTATGTCAGGATGCCTTACCAGAGCGACGAAGGGACTGGAGAGTAAAAAGAATTCCTAAACTCTCCGATATATAATTCCTAAATGACTCAAAACATTTTTCTAGACACAACTTGGCTGCTAAAAACGATCAAGCAATGGGGCTCCTAAGGTCGGGGAAGGCTCTGATTACCAACTTGTAACACCCTCGATGCGACTATATCTCCCACGTGTCGAGGCACGACTTAGAGGCATAATCGCATCGAAGGCATATGTCGCAAGTGAGGTAATCTTCACACAACCCATGTAATATAATAAGGGAAAGAGATACATAGTTGGCTTACAATCGCCACTTCACACAATTACATGAATAAAGCATTACATCATACAGATACAATCAAGGTCCGACTACGGAACCAAAATAAAAGAAGAACCCCAAATGCGACAAAGGTCCCCGATCGACCCCAACTGGGCTCCACTATTGATCAACTGGAACGAAACAACAGAAAGGGCAAGATCTTCATCGAGCTCCTCCTGAGCTTGGTTGCGTCATCTGCACGGACTCAACGGCACCTGCAAGCTGGTTTTGGAAGTATCTGTGAGCCACGGGGACTCAGCAATCTCGCACCCGCGAGATCAAGACTATTTAAGCTCATAGGAAGGATGGAGTAATGAGGTGGAGCTGCAGCAAGCGACTAGCATATATGGTGGCTAACATACGCAAATGAGAGCGAGAAGAGAAGGCAAAGCACGGTCGAGAAACTATGATCAAGAAGTGATCCTATAACAACCTACATCAAGCATAACTCCAACACCGTGTTCACTTCCCGGACTCCGCCGGAAAGAGACCATCACGGTTACACACACGGTTGATGTATTTTAATTAAGGTCAACTTCGGGTTTTCTACAACCGGACGTTAACAAATTCCCATCTGCCCATAACCGCGGGCACGGCTTTCGAAAGTTCAAATCCCTGCAGGGGTGTCCCAACTTAGCCCATGACAAGCTCTCACGGTCAACGAAGGAATAGACCTCCACCCGAGACATTCCGATCAGACTCGGTATCCCGGTACAACAAGACATTTCGACAGGGTAAAACTAAACCAGCAACACCGCCCGAATGTGCCGACAAATCCCGATAGGAGCTGCACATATCTCTTTCTCAGGGCACACTCAGATTGTCCTAGGTACGGGTAGGCCAGCCCAGAGTTGCCCCTGGTAGCCACCGGTAGCTGACAGGTGGACCAACACTCAGAGGAGCACTGGCCCGGGGGGGTAAAATAATGATGACCCTCAGGAGCGCGACTCCAAGGGAAAAGAAAAGGGCTAGGTGGCAAATGGTAAAACCAATGTTGGGCATTGCTGGAGAAGCTTTACTTAAGGCGAACTGTCAAGGGGTTCCCATTATAGCCCAACCGCGTAAGGGACGCAAAATCCGGGAACATAACACCGATATGACGGAAACTAGGGCGGCAAGAGTGGAACAAAACACCAGGCATAAGGCCGAGCCTTCCACCCTTTACCAAGTATATAGATGCATTAATTAAGTAAGATATATTGTGATATCCCAACAAGTAAACATGTTCCAAACAAGGAACAACATCTCCATGTTCCAACAAGGAACAAACTTCGATCTTCACCTGCAACTAACAACGCTATAAGAGGGGCTGAGCAAAGCGGTAACATAGCCAATCAACGGTTTGCTAGGATATGGTGGGTTAGAGGTTGAACATGGCAATTTGGGTGGCTGACAAGCAAGTGGTAGGCATCGTAGCATTGGCATAGCAAGAGCGAGCAAACTAGCATAGCAAAGATAGTAGTGATTTCGAGGGTATGATCATCTTGCCTGAAATCCCGCAAGGAAGAAGAACGAGTCCATGAAGAAGACAAACGGACGTAGACGAATGGATCCTCACAACCTCGACGTTATCGGAACCAACCCGAAGAAGCAATCATCGGAAAAGAAGCACACAACATAGTAAACAACCACCACAACAACATGGCACGATGCACAATCGAGTATGATGCATGTCCGGTTTAATGAAACATGGCATGGCAAAGTGCAACAAACAACACTACAAATTAAGTGGAGCTCAATACGCAACGAGTTGCATATTGATGAAACACCACGACACGTTATTTAGTTTGATCTCGTTTATGTACTCAACAATATTAAATGTTGGTTAACATGGCAAGAGGGTGAAGCAAAGGAAAACTACCTATCTAGTCAAGTTTAAATGAGGCCAGAAGCAACGAACAACAATTCCGGAAACTCCCCATATGCATATTTTAGATTAGGTCCTGTTCTGCCCTAAACACAATTTTAGGGTTGTTAAACATGCAAAGTAAGGCCACCATGTTAAACTAGGCAAAATTCTACCCCATTTACATATAAAGTTTATTTAAATCGGAGCTACGGTTATTTAGTTATGAATTAAAGCATTTTAACATGGCATTTGAGCAAAATTAAACAAACAACATTTTAAGCATTTTAGCATGGGATGAAAATGGCATATTATTAATCTAGATGAAAAACTAAGCATTTTTCATGTTTAAATTATTTACATATGATGCACAGATTATGAGTTATTATATGCATGAAGTGCAAGGGGGTTTCTGCAAATCTGTAATTCCTCGGATAATGCTAAATTCGTAGGACTGGAAAAAAAATGATATGGGCTGAAACTGGCTGGGCCACAACAGGAGAGAAAAAAAAGGAGGGGGCGCTGGGGGTGGCCTCACCATGCGCCTTGGCCCGGACGGTGGAGGAGGCCGGGCAGGCCGGTTGCTGGGCCGGGGCGCTGGGCTGAAGGGGAGGGCCCACGAGGCCGGGCCGACGGGGCGTTGTCCTCCTCCCGATCGGATCGGGAGCGAGGCACGGCGGCAGCAGCGCACCTTGAGGCTCCGGCGAGCCTCGAGGGCAGCAGGACAGCGGCGGGGACGGCCAAAACCGGCCAGATCCGGTGGAGAACGGGGCGGGGTCTCCGTTCCCGGCATCGGTGAGGGCCACCGACGTCGAGCGGAGCTTCACGGGGCGGCGGCGGCAGATCCTGCGGGTAGAAGAGAGAGAGCGAGGTGAGGGAGAGATCGGGCCAGAGAAGGAAGGAGGAGACGGGCGCGGAGGCCGGTGACCTGGTGCAGGCGGCGGATGGCGAGGTAGAGGACGGGCGGCGGCGTGCTCCGGTCGCCGGAGTTGGTCGCCGGCGACGGCGCGAAGGCGGCGGCGCAGATCGGGCAAGACGGGTTCGGGCGGCGAGGTTGCGGGCTCCCTCGGGCCCGGCGCGGACCGGGGCGGGTCCGATCTGGGCTTCACGAGCCCGGCGGCGAAGTGGGGCGGCGCGGTGCCATGTGGCGCGCGCGGGTTGGACGAGGGCGGTGGCCGGCTGACGTGGCGCGCTCCGATTGGCTGGAGTGAGGTGGCGCGCGGGGGCGGACATGTCTGGTGCAGCGCGGACGCGTCCGGTGGCGCGGGGAGGAGTGGATCTAGGGTTTAGACTGCGAAATGATCCGAAATTTCGGGGAGGGGTGCTCTTTTATAGGTAGAGGGAGCTAGGAAGCTCCAAATGAGGTGCGGTTTTCGGCCACGCGATCGTGATCGAACGACCGAGATGATGGAGCAGAGTTAGGTGGGTTTTGGTCCAAATTTGGGGGGTGTTGGGCTGCAACACACACGAGGCCTTTTTGGTCCCTCGGTTAACCGTTGGAGTATCAAACGAAGTCCAAATGGTACGAAACTTGACAGGCGGTCTACCGGTAGTAAACCAAGGCCGCTTGACAAGTCTCGGTCCAATCCGGAAATGTTTAATCCCCACACAAGAAAGAAAGGTAGAAATGACCACCGGAGGAGAACGGAACGCCGGATTGCAAAACGGACAACGGGGAAAATGCTCGGATGCATGAGACAAACATGTATGCAAATGAAATGCGCACGATGACATGATATGAGATGCAGGACACGCAAGAAATGACAACGCAACAATAGCGAAAACTGCACGACACCTGGCACATCGGTCTCGGGGCGTTACACTTCATCATCACCAAGGTGCTTCACAATGGGGCGCACCACCTCCACAACATAGCCGAAAAGTGGACGAGCCACGCGCGTGGAACACAAAGCTACTTTGCCATTTCTATACCTAAACCACTTAGATCGATGAGTTGTAATAAGAGTCCTTCAGTTTGCTTACCAAAGACAAGATTTTTGCAGTATCTTAACTATTGATTTCTCGTAATCATTTGTTTTCAAATCCCCCAGTGGGTGGCTTAGCCGCGAACCTGATTCGCCTAAGTTTCAAAACCTTTCCGAGTGGAGAGCAATCCTCCCACTCGGAGGCTTAGCCGCGACCCCGTACTCATCTAAGTAAAAAAATACTCCGAGTGAAGAGAAATCCTCCCACTCGGGGGCTTAGCTGCGACCCCGTACTTGCCTAAGTTAAAAAACACTCTGAGTGGAGAGCAACCCTCCCACTCGGGGGCTTAGCCGCGGCCCCGTACTCGCCTAAGTTAAAAACACTCCGAGTGGAGAGCAACCCTCCCACTCAGGGGCTTAGCCGCGATCCCGTACTCGCCTAACTTAAAAACTACTCTGAGTGGAGAGCAATCCTCCCACTAAGGGGATTA
>NC_041387.1:264283560-264294886 GCF_002162155.2 Triticum dicoccoides
CTCACCTAAGTTAAAATCACTCCGAGTGGAGAGCAACCCTCCCACTCGGGGGCTTAGCTGCGACCCCGTACTCAACTAAGTTAAAAACTACTTCGAGTGGAGAGCAATCCTCCCGCTCGGGGGCTTAGCTGCGACCCGTACTCGCCTAAGTTAAAAAACACTCTGAGTGGAGAGAAACCCTCCCACTCGGGGGCTTAGCTGCGACCCCGTACTCGCCTAAGTTAAAAAATGCTCTGAGTGGAGAGAAATCCTCTCACTCGGGGGCTTAGCTGCGACCCCGCACTCGCCCTAAGTCACAAAGATCCTCTGAGCTGCGTCACAAGTACAACGTACGGTTCATCCCAATCCGCAAGGATGATGAGGTGCCAATCGAGCATGTCGTCTGAGCTACATCACAAGTACAACCTCCGTTCCGATTGAGAAGTTGAGTTCCACACGGGATAGGAAAAGATCCAAAAGTGGTAAAGACGAAGTCACCATATCCAAAATAAAACCAAGTTCAGATAAACCCTGCAAAAGTTCAGAACCACAGTAGGCACAAGTACTCAGGCATCAGGCCTGAAAGATTTTATCGGTTACAAAACCACTCGGCATTCCGAGGCAAATAAAGGTGGGGCATAATGTTTTCTCACTCGGCAGGAGGAGGACTTGCTGGCTCGACAAAGCTCTCAAGATCAATGTTGTCTGCAATATGAGTAGCGGCGTCAATGAAGGTATCCATAAAGGACTAGAAGTTGAGCTTCTTGGTGTTGGCTACCTTGAGAGCCGCCAGCTTGTCTTCTCTGACATTCTTGCAGTGGAGTCGGACCAACGACAGAGCCACATCGGCGCCACAGCGAGCAGACGTCTTCTTCCACTCTTGCACTCGACCAGGGATTTCATTCAGTTGAGTCATCAGGGACTTGAGATCATTCTATAATTCCGCTCAGGGCCAGATCTCAGTGTCAATCCACGACATCGCCACCTTCAGACAAGCAAGATAATCCACGGCGTTGTCCAGACGAGACTCCAATCGCACCACCTTCATCACGACATCATCCTTGACGGGAGCGTTTATGGGGTCAAGATCTATCTCAATCCGCCCAGTCTCTGCTTTGAAGTCTTGATAGAGTTCTGCACAGTCGGAAAAGTGGTCAGTCGGCAGTTACATAATGAGTCAACAATCGCAAATCAGTCGGACAAGAGAAAGTACCTTCAAGCTTTAGGACCAGCTTCTCAGCAAGTCTTCCAAGGTAAGCCTCCAGTTCGCCCTTCTGCGTCGTGAGATCTCCAACCTTGTCGGCCAGAGTCTCCTTGTCCTTCTTCAGCTTCACAACCTCCTGGTTGGCTTCGGCAACATCAGTCTTTAGCTTCGCGTTCTCATCTTCTAACTTGCTGACTGAAGCCGGCTTCTTGTCAGCAAGCTCTCTTTTTGTTCATGCTTCTTTCTGTGCTACAGCAAGATCATTATCCTTTTTCTCTAGAGCCTGCTTCATTTTGACTAAAGAAATAACATTCTTCAGTCGACCTTGGAGTTGACGGTTTTCACTATGCACATATGTTCGAGTGGAGTCACTCGGTTTAAAAGACTAAAAAGGAAGAACTATAAGGTGGACAGTCGGCGAGATATTACCCCCATAGCAGCAGCATCATCCTTGGCCTTCTGGAGATTCTTCTTGCCCAACTCTAGGTCAAGGTTGAGGTTGATCTGTTTCTTCTCCAACTCAGCGAACCGAGCCCTGAGCTCACAAGATTTCTACGACTAGCAAATAAAATACATCAGTCGACAGAAACAAAGGTTAATCTCAGCAACAAAGTGTTCTAAGACTACTGCTGAATCAAAACATTCAACAGTTGTCTCGGGGACTACACCCAGTGGGTGCACTTGGCATGCCCCCACTGGTCCTGTTTACCACTTAGCATGGTCTGCCCAGCAAGAGTATGCAAAAACAGAGAGAGATTCTCATACCCCAGCCGACTGCCAACAATCGACCGTGGTCTCGGGGGTGCACTCTGCGTGCCCCCACGGTCTGGATTCCATTCGAATCAAGCTATTCAACCTAGTGAAAGAACAATGAAGTGACATTCAACAAAGACCCCCGCAACATCCGACGGCGGTCTCGGGGACTACACCCAGTGGGTGCACTTTGCGTGCCCCCACTGGTTCAGAGATACACTCGACTCAACTTGGTCGACCCAAGTAGAAGAGCTATTCAACACCAAGTTAAAGCACCTAGTGGGTGATTAGATGCAAAGTGCAGACTCATGATAGATGCACATAAAAGGTTCCAAAACGCTCATCCAGGGACATCTTACAGACAGTGAAGCAGTACCTACAACTACTATATCATAGCAAGGCAAAAATCAAATTGAGAGATCAGTCGGAAATCAACTAACCTTGACATTAACGTGCATAGCAGAGCTAGCGTTTTACGCTTCCTTGGCCGCACACGCCGGGTCATCTGGAGTGTGATGTGCAACAAAGAGCGATGATGGTAGTACAGTCAGAGCAATCACAGGGTCTGAAGCATGAAGCTGTGCAGGAAAAGAAGGGACTTGAGCAATGGATGCCGAGGGACGGTCAGTCAACAGAGGATTGGCAAAATAAATAGTGGCCCGAGTCAAATATCCGGACCGCTGGACCATCGTCTCTGGTGCTGATGTTGACTGAGGCTCCTAGCCTACAACTGTCCTCCTACTCGAAGCCCTGCCCCTCCTTCCCATATTCTTCTGAGGTGCTTCTTCATCGTCGTCTGGAAGTTCAATGACGTCTCATGGGGCTACACAAAATGCAACCATAGGGGCTCAATCGACCGACAATTCAGTCGACAAAGCAAGCACAAGATTGCAGAATCGTACCATCTCTGGAAGTAGCCGCATCTTTAGTCTCTTCATCATCTTGACCCTTGTCAATATCCATGGAGGTCCCAGAAGTTGAGAAAAAGTATGAGTTAGTAGGAAAACACAGAAAGACAAAAAACTCGCAAAAGCGACGGGAACGTCCATCTTGATCCTGGGCAAGGTCTTCCAAGGCTTTGAAGGGGCAACCTTGGGTTGCTTGGCGACCTTTTCTGACGGCTCTGGAGTCGCCGAGTGCCCTTATGCACTTGCATGCTCGGAGCCACAGCCTTGTTGCGCCTACCCGCTGGATCATGAGACTACTTGGATCGGCGCTCTGTGCGTGGTGGTGAGTCGACCTCCTCTTCTTCGTAGTCCGACTCATCATTCTCTTCCTCCTCCTCATCATCAGGAGATTTTCAGTCGGCACTCTCTTTTGCGCTATCCGCTCCCTCCTGGGCTTGCTCTCCATTCGGCATCGAATACATCTCAGTATAAACCTGCAAGGCAAGAATTTAAACAAACATTAGTCAGATTCAAAGATGGTCACAAGATGGAATGAAGTACACTCGGTAATATGGACCAGACCTTGTCCGGCTGGTTGTCGGCGTCGAATGGATCGACTCTCCTGGCCCCCCTGGGGTTATCTTTGTTTCCGGTAATGCTCTTCAGCCACAGGGTCACCATCTCGTTGGGGACCTCCTCAGGGTGGACCCGAGCGGTGTCGTTGGAGCCTGAATACATCCACATCGAATGATCACGGTCTTGGAGCGGCTGGAAGCGTCGACTGAGAAACACTTCCAATAAATCCATGCCAGTCACACCCTGACGGACCAACTGAACTACCCTCTCGACTAGCATGTTCGTCTTTACTTCCTCCGCTTCAGACATGATCAGTGAAGAAGGTTGCTGGACTCGACCTAGGGTAAAGGGAAGAAGACCAGTCGACTGACCGGGGGTCAGAATGTCCTGGCAGTAGAACTAGGTCGACTGCCAGCCCCTAACCGACTCACGAAGTGTCATAGGGGGAAAAGTGCTCCTCTTCCTCGTCTGAATCCCTAAACCCCCGCACATCTGAATCACGTTCATCCTCTCATCAGTCAGATTTGCCTTCTTCACAGTTTGGGAACGAACTGTGAAAATATGTTTGAAGAGGCCCTAGTGCGGTCTATAGCCCAAGAAGTTTTCACACATAGAAACGAATGCAGCAAGGTATTTGATGGTGTTGGGAGAGAAATGGTGAAGCTCAGCACCGAAAAATTTCAAAAAACCCCATAATAAAGGATGCTTGGGAAGGGAGAAACCACGGTCGACGTGGGTGGCGAGAAGGATGCACTCACCTGCCTGCGGCTGAGGCTCTATCTCGTCCCTTGACAGCCTCCAAGTCCTGTCGGTGATCAAGCCCATGGCGGCCAGATCTTTCAGATTCTCTTATCAAAGCGTGGATCGGATCTAATCCCCCTGGATCCAACTAGGCGGCAACCTGGATCTCGACAACGAGCCCCGACTCGTTTTCTTGCCCTTCTCCATCATCGTCCCTTTCTTCGCGCGCTCCAGGGCTGCCGTCTTGTCCTTCACCATGATGGTGGACTGCGCACGGGCGGGGCGGCAATGTCGAGAGTGGAGGCAGACGCGACGGAGAAGCAGAAGAAGAAGGGGAATGGGGGCGCACTGTGCAGATGCGTCGGCCTCGACACCTTTTATGGGCGTGCTTCTGAGTGGCTGATGCGTGGGCCCGAGCGATCCTGTCAAATCCTGCAGCAGTCGCGCGCCGGATACGTGGCAAAAAAGGTGGCACAGAAATCAAGGCACCCCAGTCTATCCGTCTCGTTTACTGCGGCTCGCTTCGCCTCGCGTGCTTCCCCAAATTTTCAAATCCCGTGAGATCCGGGAACCGCAACAACCAATCACGCCGAGGATTTTGCACCATAGAAACACTCGAAGATTGTCAGCATAAGTTCACTCGACGACCTCTGAATCGATCAAGGTGACTGAAACAAAGACGAAGTTTCAGCATGAACCTTGAGCTCGACAAGAATGCTTATGGAGCATAAGAGTCCAGTCAAGGTCAACTTCAAATCTCTTTTCACTCAGACCTCAATCCATTCGAGGGCTAATGACAATGCCATTAACCTAGAGTAGGGTCATAGGCCTGACCTATACACCCCACCCAAGGTCACTACCCTAGAGTAAAGGACATTCAAAGTATAGCAAGAAGTACCGACTGAAGCCATCGAGTGCAATCCACTCGACCAGTCACCTCACTCGGATACCCCCAATCACACTCGACTTGGATGGATTCATTCGACCATACAGGAAACCACTTGGAGTGCAAAAGACCTAGAGTCACTTAGGATGGCAAAGTTCAGGCGTTCACTCCGTACTCTTAAAGATCATTAATATCACTTTATAGTTGGCGTCACCAGTAACGCCCAATCTTAATGTACATTGAACCTCTGTAACGAAGGACGGCTGGGGTCCTGGCGCACTCTATATAAGCCACCCCCTCCTCTGGGACAAGGGTTCGCACCCCTTGTTACACACACCCATATTCCAGTCGACCGCCTCAGGGCACCAAGACGTAGGGCTTTTTCCTCCTCCGAGAGGGGCCTGAACTCGTAAACTCGTGTGTACAACCTCGCTGTAGCTAGGGCCTCGCCTCCTCATTCGTACCTCCTACTCTTACTATCAGACTTAGTACCACGACAGCAACCTCTGCTTCCCTCTGCGAAGGGCCTACCTTTTTACTTTTATGTATTTACTTTCATGCAAGAGTCAAAGTTTTTCTCTCTATTCCTTTTTATTTTTCTCTTTTGGCAAGCATCATGTGGTGAGGAAAGATCCAGGCACATATATCCAGTTGGATATGGGTAGCCTGAGTTATTATTGTTGACATCACCCTTGAGGTGAATACGTTGGGAGGCGAAATTATAAGCCCCTATCTTTCTATGTGTCCGGTTGAAACGTTTTTCTCATGCGTATGCGGTGAGTGTTAGCAATCATAGAAGACTATATGATGGTTGAGTATGTGGAGCTCTTACTTAGACTCTGTTGAATAAGTTGAATTGCAATTGTTTGGTGACTAAGAATATATGTTGTTGAGTTTCAAGAGAATTCATTGTTTGAACCTTAACATGTGAATTGGTTGCTACTTTGTCATGATGAGTTTTATGAGAAAGAGTTGTTGTTATGATGCTAGGGAAAGTGATTGAAATTAGGATTGATCAAACTTATGCACTTTGCTAACATTTACACTTCATAAATTATTTCTTTTATCATTTACCTACTCGAGGACGAGTAGGAATTAAACTTGGGGATGCTGATACGTCTCCAACGTATATATAATTTATGAAGTATTCATGCTGTTATATTATCATTCTTGCATGTTTTACAATTATTTTGTAGCAACTTTATATCATTTTTTGGGACTAACCTATTGACCCAGCGCCCAATGCCAGTTGCTGTCTTTTGCTTGTTTTTTACATCGCAGGAAATCAATATCAAACGGAGTCCAAACACCACGAAACTTTTTGTGGAATTTTTATGGACCAGAAGATATCCAATGGGCCAGAGCAGCACCTAGGGGTGCATCGAGGGGGGCACAACCCACCAGGGCGCACCTGGGGCCCAGGCTCGTCCCGGTGGGTTGTGCCCACCTCGGTGGCCTCCCGCATCCCCTCTTCACCCTATAAATCGTCAAATATTCCAAAAACCCTCGTGGAGACCCTAGATCAGAAGTTCCGCCAACGTAAACCTCTATAGCCACGAGAAACCAATCTAGACCCTGTTTCGGCACCCTGCCGGAGGGGGGAATCATCACCGGCAGCCATCTTCATCATCCCGACGGCCACCATGATTAGGAGGGAGTATTCCACCCTTGGGGCAAAGGGTTTGTACCAGTAGCTATGTGTTTAATCTCTGCCTCTCTCGTGTTCTTGATGGCACGATCTTGATGTATCGGGGCCTTTGTTAATATAGTTGGATCATATGGTGTTTTCCCCTCTCTATCTTGTTGTGATGAATTGAGTTTTCCGTTTGAGATTTCGTTCTTATCGGATTGAATACTTTTATGGATTTGAGAACACTTAGCTGGTGGACTGTCGGCCGCGCTGTGTGCTGATGTGATGTTATGTAGCGTTTAAATCTTTGTAACATCAACGGTGGTTGGGATTCTTCCCCCCTTCTTCTTCTATATAAGATGATACGCACACTCGTGCGTATTCGAGAGATTTGAGAACACTTGATGTATGTCTTGCTATGAATACCCGTGGTGACAATGGGGTATCGTATTGTTTCACTTGATATATGTTTTGGCACTCAACTTGCGGATTCCCACGGTGACATTGGGGTAATCTATGCATAGGGGTTGATGCACGTTCTTGTCTTTGTTTCTCCAGTAGAATAGCTTCGAGGTGGTTTCCTACCCTACAAACGAGTTCTTCTTATGTTCCTCGCTAGATAGGAACTTTGGAGTGATTCTTCATCGCACGTTGAGGGATGGTTATGTGATCCAATTATATTAGCATTGTTGAGAGATTGCACTAGCGAAAGTACGGACCCTAGGCCTCATTTTCAAGCATTGCAATACCGTTTGTGCTCACTTTTGTTGCTTGCTACCTTGCTGTTTTTATTTATTCAGATTATAAAAATATATTTCTACCATCCATATTACACTTTTATCACCATCTCTTCGCCGAACTAGTGCACCTATACAATTTGCCATTGTATTGGGTGTGTTGGGGACACAAGAGATTTCTTGTATTTGGTTGCAGGGTTGTTTGAGAGAGACCATCTTCATCCTAAGGCTCCCACGGATTGATAAACCTTAGGTCATCCACTTGAGGGAAAATTGCTACTGTCCTAGAAAACTCTACACTTGGAGGCCCAACACGAGTCTACAAGAATAAAGTTGCATATCAGACATCAATCATCGGTACCAAATGGATCTAGTGCACAAGCAAGACGAAAATGGCCTAGTGGTGAGGAGCAAGGCTCGTCTTGTAGCTCAAGGCTACACAGGTTGAAGGAATTGATTTCGATGAAACTTTTGCACCTGTTGCTAGACTTTAGGCTATTCGCATATTGCATGCTTGTGCTAACCATCATGATATCCTCTTATATCAAATGGATGTGAAAAGTGCATTCACTACATGAATCAGGAACTTTGTCGTCCGCCACGGCTGACGGCAAAGGCACACATAGAGGACGGCAAAGAACTTTGCTGTTAGACAGCAGACGACAACACGTCCGGCTGAACAGGCTATGACAAAGGCTTCTTTGTCGTCTGCTGGCGAACGGCAAAGATGCAAAGGTCTTTGTCATCCGCCAGTAGACGACAAAGAGCTTGGACGACACACGTGTCAGCTTAGGTCCATTAAGGGGTTAACGGCGTGCTTTTCCGTTTGCTGGTGGACGACAAAGACCTTTGCATATTTTCCGTCTGCCAGCGGACGACATAGCATGCCACGTGGCAGCACCTGGGGGGCTGGCCTATTTGGTAGCTTTGCCGTTAGATGGCTAACGACGAAAATTCAACGTTCTTTGCCATTAGCTCACTGACGGCAAAGCTACTAAATAGCCAGCCTACTGCCCTAGGTTGCACAGGTGGCTGACACGTGGCATGTTTGCCATCCGCCAGCAGACGGAGTCTATACAACCCCTGTTTTTTCTGTTTTTTCTTGATTTCATTCAATTTGTTAGAATTTCACACACACACACAAACACAAACACACACACACACACACACACACACATATACACACACACACATATGAAAATACTTTTGACAAGCATACCAACACATATACATAGCAAATCATGTCCCTGCCATATGGATATGATCATCCAGCACATATACATAGCAAATGGTTTCATCCAACACATATACATAGCCAACATATCCAACAACAAGCATACAATGGTTTCATCCATACATACATATATAGGTAGCAAGCTTCCTCATCTAAAGCAAATCGAAACAAGATTGAAGCATAAAGAGAAGAGTAGACTCCATCCACGCAAGCTTCCTCATCTAAAGCAAATCTGCAAATTGGGAAAGAAGCAAGTTAAAAGAATAAGAAGAAGAAGAAGAAGACTAGCTAGAAAAAGAGTAGTAGTAGTAGTAGAAGAAGAAGAAGAAGAAGAAGAAGAAGAAGAAGAAGAAAAGGAAGAAGAAGAAGAATAAGAAGAAGAAGAAGAAGATTTTTTTCTTCTCTTTCTTTTTCTCCTCTCCTCTTTTTTTATCTTCTTCTTCTTCTAACTAATGTAGGTCAAAATGACATTTTTTTCTAAGCTAGGTAAAAATGCTAAGTGTAGGTCATTTTAGAGCTAAGCTAGGTAAATAGGTCATTTTGGAGCTTACTAAGGTTATTATGTCATTTTCGAGGGAAGTAAGGTACTATATCATTTTGGAGGTAACAAAGATTATCATGACATTTTTGAGGAAAGAAAGATAAGTATAGCTCTTTTTTGTCTAACTTAGGTAGTTATCCCATTTAGGAGGAAAGTAGCTAAGTATGTATTTTTTAAGCAAAACACTAGAGAAAACTTACCCTCATCACAACAAATGTGATGAAGATCGCAACTAAGGTAACAATTGATCCAACGACATAAGGATACCAAGCCTCATGATCGATGACATATTTTCTAATCTTCTTAATCTTCAAGCACATTGCATCCATCTTCAAGTGCATTGCATTCATCTTCATCTTGTGATTATCGACCACATCGGCAACATACAACTCCAATGTCATCTTCTCTTCTTCAATTCTTTTAATTTTTTCTTTCAAATACTCATTTCCTTTTTCAACTAAATTTAACTTCTCGACAAGAGGGTCGGTTGCAAATTCCGGTTCACATACCTCCTAGATTAAAATATCTCTATGTCAACTTGATGGCCATAATTGTCATAAATGAAAAATGCAACAAATAGTTATAAAAGAGGATTTACCACATCAGAATCATAAAGCGAGCGAGGACCGACGGGGACGGATATCAAGACCATGGCACTATGTATAACAAACAATCATAGAAAGTAAGAAAATCATACAAGTAACTATATAAATCATACAAGTAACTATATAAATCAAGTACAACATAAATTTTTTAATACCTTGTAATAATCTGGTTCAATAAATGCTTTAGGATCAATAAATGCATCATCATCATCATCACTATCAGTAATGACGTGCTCATCATCATCATTAATAAATGCATCATCATGTGGAAGGCCACCTCTACATAATCTGTTAAGCATTGACAGGTCATCCGCAGCAGTAACCTCTTCTAGTTCAGGCTCTTCTTGTTCCGGCTGAGGGGTAAGGTCGGGTTCACTGTCGCTATCTACTTCAATGTTCTGGGGTGAAGTAGAGCGGTTCTTGAAACGTTTTTTGGAAAGATGTGTTTCTTGGAAGAATTCTCCTTCATATGTGTCTGGGTTAATGTGAGGTACATAATCATCTTCAATGGGGGGAGGTGGCTTAACACGTGGCGGCACTTCATAAATGACATCCCAACCTTTGAGATTAGGATCACTTTGACAGGCCCACGGTAGATAGAAAAATTGGGTTGCCTGTTGAGCCACAATATAGACATCGGGAACATCCAAATGGGTGCTTTGATTGATTTCCACTAGCCCTATATGTTCACGAGTCCTTCTAGTCTCCTTCGGCTGGAACTAACAACATTTGAAGACTACGACGTTTGGTGGGTTTGCACCATAGAATTGAAGTTCATAAATTGCATCAACTCTTCCATAATACTCGGTATCTCCTTCACCGATAGCAGAGACACAACAATTTGTAGGCCTTCGGTCGGCCATAGATAGCTCTTTGCCACAGGTACAAAAGCGATACCCGTTCATGTCATCTTTGTCAAATAAACAGACCTCATAGTCAAAACCATTAGCGACTTGTCTCAATTCGACATCCGTAAGCTCTGAATTAGCCTAAAAGTTTAATACAAAAGGGATTGTTGCATTAGCCAAAATTAGACAAAGAAATGAAATGGTCTAGTGGAAATTACCGTTTGTTTGAACCAAGAGGTGCAACCGGGATAGCCGCCTCCATGCTTTGCCAGAAGCTCACACTCTTCGACGGAATCCTTTTGGATCACTGCTCCATACGAGAATTTGGTGACGTATCGACTGTATCAAATTTATTCAGGAATAAGAGCAGTTCAAAGGAATTAGAAGTTGCGAAACAATATACCGAGAACTTACTCAATGTACGGCCGCACTTCTTTTAGGTTGTTGAAGATATACAACAAAATGGTCTACCATTCTTTGAAATCCAACGTTAAGGAATTAGAAGCACCGGCTGGTGCCAGATCCCCTTTGAACAGGCTGAGGTTGGATCTACCCTTTTTAGGGTTGCAGGCATTGTACCGAGGCTTCAGATTATGTAAATGGCGATTTTTGGCTTCGTGAGTGCTGTCACGAAGTTTGCTGCCTCCTCAGTAAAGAATGCCTCGGCCATCGATGCTTCAATTCTATGTTTATTGTTACATTTTG
>NC_041387.1:264295070-264299442 GCF_002162155.2 Triticum dicoccoides
AGATGCAAAATCAAGTGCTGCATTGGATTAAAGAAGTCCGACGGAAATATCTTCTCTAACTTGCAGATCAACTCTGGCACCAACTCTTCCATTTCTTCTACCAGGTGAGGCGATAGTTCTTTAGCACAAAGAACACGGAAGACATAGCTCAGCTTTGCCAGTACTAGCCATTCATCCTCAGGGATGAATCCATGCAACATCACCGGCATTACCCGCTCAATCCATACATGACAATCATGACTCTTGAGACCAAATATCTTCAATTTTTCAAGACTCACTCCCCTCTTTAGATTCGCTGCATACCCATCGGGTATCATCAACTGCATTTTCACCCACAAGATAATTTCCCTCATAGTTGGCTTTCCAAGATTGAACCATGCCTTTGGCTTTGTCCAGTTCTTCTTTCCTTTCGGTGGTTGCATGTTCTGTAACGGTCTATGATATAGCGCCTCCTGATCGACTCTTGCCTTAGGATTATCCTTTGACTTCCCATCTATGCCAAACAATGTACCAAAAAGTGCCTCGGCGATATTCTTCTCAGTGTGCATCATGTCGATGTTGTGTGGGCAAAGGAGGTTTTTGAAGTAAGGCAGATCCCACAAGCATGTCTTGTGAGTCCAGGCGTGTTGCAAATTATACCCCTTGAAATACCCTGGGCGCCCTGGATCTGGCTTGAGAGCATTTAACTGATCCAGGATCTCTTGGCCTATCAACGGAGGTGGTGCAGAGTCTTTCACAACTCTACGTTTGATGAAGTTTTGCTTGTCTTTCCTGAACTTATGGCGAGGATGTAGGAATAGTCTATGCATGTCGAAGCAAGAAAACTTGCGACCGGCCTCAAGCCAATGAAACTGAAAAGCTCCCTTGCATGTGGGGCACGAGAACCTTCCATGCACACACCAGCAAACGAATAGCGCATACGCCGGCAAGCCATGCGTCGAGTACATGTACCACACATGCATTATGAAGTTGTTTTTGCTAAAGGCGCCGTATGTCTTGAACCCATTATCACAGGCTTCTTGCAATTCGTCCTTCAGCGGCTGCATGTACACATTCATATTCTTCCCTGAATAGTTCGGCCCTGGAATTATCAACATCAGGAAAATGTTCTTTCTTTGCATAATCTGCCCGGGGGGGATTGAGTGGAATGACAAATACGGGCCAACAACTATATTGGGTTACCATCAGACCAAACACACTGAACCCATCCGTGCTGATGGCGACTCGAGGATGCCCCGGATCTGTCGCTTTGTCGTCATGTAATGCATCGAAGCGCTTCCACGCTTGAACGTCTGATGTGTGCACCATCATCAGCTCCCCATCTGCATCTAGTTGGGTTATTTTGCCCGTTTTGTGCCATGCCATCTGTCTTGTCGTCTCTTCGACCATGAAAAGACGTTGAATTCTTGGTATGATTAGCATATACTAAAGAACATTAACGGGGATTTTGGTCTATGTCATCTCAGTCATACCGTTGTCTACCACAGCATACCTGGATGACTTGCAAATGGGACAATAGTTCAATTCCGCATACTGAAGCCTAAATAAGGCACATCCATTCTCACAGGCATGTATCTTCTCGTAGGGCATCTTAAGAGCACGAACGATTTTTTCTGACTGGTACAGGTTTGCACGTAGTACGTGGCCTTTGGGTAGAAAACGTCCAAATACTATCATCATCATGTCATAGCATTCTCTACCCAAGTTGAATTGAGCCTTCAGAGCCATTATTTGTGAGATGGCATCCAGTTGACAAAGCTCAGTATGCTCGTGGAGAGGACGTTTTGAAGACTCCAACATTTCATTGAAGGCCTTTGCAGATTCCTCCATCTCATCGTCCGAGTCCCGAGCATCATCAAAGTCTTGCACCATGTCTTGCATCCCGGTACCATGCTCATCGGTGCGACGACGAAGCACCTCAGCTGTGGCCCGTTGGCCAGACTCGCCATGAAATGTCCACACCGTATAACCTGGCGTAAAACCCCTCTTCTGCAAGTGTTTGCCCATTTCATCCTCTATCCTCTTGTGCCAATTGTTGCACCCTGCACAGGGGCACCAGGTTGTACTCTGGCCATTTGCAAATGCGGTTCTCAGAAACACCTTGGTTTTTGTTAACCATTTAGTTGTCATGTTTTTCTGACTAGTGTAACCGGTGTACATCCACGCGCGATCACTCATCTTGCCTAGCTACTGGACACATAAGAAATATATATATAAATTAATCAGCATGTATATATTCATCAGTTAATGGAGTTTGTCACTTTTATTACGTCCATGCAACCTAGACGCTAATAGGTAAAGATAGGTCCTAATCCCACCCGAGTATGTGTAGATTGGGTTAGTTTTCCCATGCTCTGCTCTGGATCCGACGCAAAATTTCGGCAGCACCTCCCCGCTATTCTCCTGATACACGTCTCGACAATAAGCAGAGAGGATGTGTACCCGGAGAACAACAGGGAGGCACTGACGAAATTTTTCATTGGATCCGGAGCAGAGCAGATGGGAAAACGAACCCAATCTACACATACTCGGGCTGTCCATGCATAACGTTGGAGAATTAGAAAGAACCACGGTTATAAATATGCAAATGCATGCATATTTACAGATGTAACCCTTTCGAACGGGGGACGCATAATGGTCACGCATACTGATGATTGAAGACACATATAGCTAGCAAGTTTCATCGGCACGAAGACCGGAACAGAGCTAATCAAGGGGAGAGGAGACGTCATTTGTGCTAGCCCACGAACGCAGGGGCAGAGCTCGTCGAACACTAGACCCTCGCAGCGATGAAAAAACTGCACATTTAAATCGAAAGATGAGTTTCATAGCAATATTGTTTTTTCCGTCAACCTAACTAAATATTTACAATAGGACGAGCGGGTTAGGGGTTCCTCGGTGTCGATAGAACCCTAAATAGCAAGTATCATCGGTGCAAGATACATGAGGCGCTCGGCGTTGTACACTAGATCCAAGTCCCACAAGTGACCCCGGCACCTGGCGTCCCGCAATAATAGTTCTGGTGGCCGATGACGGTCGAACACCTTAGCAAATTTGTCTGGCAGCCTTTGCAATGAGGATTAAAGCCAAGTTTTGAAAGTTCAAACAACCAAACCAAGTTGAGTCAGTTTGGGTGTTTCAAGTTTCAACACTTATCTTGCAATTGTCATCTCAGAGGCTGCCAGACAAATTCGTGATGGTGTTCGACCGCCATCGACGCCGAGAACTATTGTTGCGGATGCAAGACCCCTATGTCACTTGTGGGACGTGGATGTAGTATTCGACACTGATGGCCACATGTATCTCGCACTGACGATACTTGCTATTTAGGGTACCATCAACACTGAGCAACCCCCTAACCCGCTCGACCCGGGTAAACTAAATTAGCATGCATTCAATAAGCAAAACTACATCATCTGTTGCCTCTGTACATCGTCGAATATTATCACTAATACATCCCGAATGGTATCATGGGCCGAATGCCCAACGTCACATGGCTCGACGGCTCCTTTGTGGAGACCGTAAAAGGATGGCAATCGGGGTGGTTCTACATCACCGAGCCGCGTGGCGCCAACAAGGCGGCCCCCGAGTTCTGATCCGGAGTCCCCATGCGGCTAACCTCCTGGGAGAGGAAGGGCCTGTCCTGGGGTGATTCCGCGGAGCTGGCCGGACTCCAAACATGCGTCAAAAGCATGAAGGACAAGAACATCAAGCTTGTCAACGTGATACAGGTCATGCTCGTTCGCCGAATCTTGCCCTGCCAAAGGCGGGCAGTCAATCTGTGGGAGTTCGTTCCCACCGAGCACCGACACTCCAGAGGCTCTACGGCATGACGCACAAAGGAGCATGGAAGGAGCTGTTCAAGGCCTCCGAAGTGCCTCCTCCGACATCCGAAGACCGCGAGCTTCACGTCGCGCGGGCTCCTAGGCCGGTGAGTTCTTAGACTGACACCGAACCCAGTTCTTCTCGATATATTCACGGGAGTGCCTTAAATAGTATTGCATATTTGCTTCAGGATTACGTGGAGACAGCGGAGCAGGTTCATTGCTGCCTGGCTCCGCTGCCAAAAGACCCAGCAGATTTTCTCCTGACGGAGATGCTGGTCCCGGTGTCGTACAAGGTGCAGGAGAAGAAGGCCCCGGGGATCCGAAAAGGTCTCAGGCATAAGGTTGTGCCGGAAGCCTCGTCCGAAGACGACGAGGCGGACTCCTCCCGCGAAGGGGAGGAGGAAGAAGAAGAAGATGCCCCATCCGGAATTGATGAGGGGTCCGGGGAGGCGGACCTGGGGGCCGAAAAAGGTCCTTGGCGTAGGGCCGTCATTCCCGTGTCGTCCGATGACGATGAGTCGATTCCTCCCGCAGAGGCGGCGGGG
>NC_041387.1:264299790-264320353 GCF_002162155.2 Triticum dicoccoides
CGGGGGGAGAAGAAGAGAAAAGCCGCCCCAGAAGGGGAGGCTGGGGCGTCCAAGAAGGGGAAGGGGCCCCTTCCGGACTACTCCGCCACGGCCGCTCTCAGCGAGGAGGGGTGGCTGCCCAGGGGAAAGCCCCTAGCGCGATCGTAAGTGTTTGCACTCTATCATGACTTCACTTCACAGTTTTTGTATTTATAATGCCGAACATATGTGCAGTCCAGCCAGGGATCACCCCGAGGTATCCTCCTCCGGGTCCCTGAGCAATTCGGAGATGAATTCGCTTCCGACAGCGACTACTCCTCAACCCGCGGATGACACGGAGGTGTTGTCCCAAAGGCTCCCAGAGCAGGGGGACGTGACTCTGGAGATGCCCCGAGGCGGGGTCCCAGACGTCGGACACGCAGGGTTCAAGATCCCTGCGGATCGTGTCGATGAGAGCCACGGCCAGCCGGGCTCTGTGCCGAACACAATTCCGGAACCTTCGATGGTTCTGGACTCAGGCAGGCGACCACCCGCTAAGGAGGGCGAGCCGTCTGTGTCGCGCACTTCCGTTGCGCATGAAGCGCCGGACGGTCTGCTGGAAGCGCTTTACGACGCTTCCCTGGACGAAGGGCACCGTACTCTTATGAGTACGGTGATTCGGAAGGTTTCGTCCGCCAAGAGCGGACTAACCGAAGCTTGCACCAGCCTCCTAACAAGCTTCGAGGTAAGTAATAAATATGTGCAAAATTACCACCCGATAGGTAGTAGCCCCCGATACTCTGTTTGGTGTTCGGAAATATAATTTGAGCAGAGGGTCAATTAAAATCCGCAGGAGTCTAATCATAAGTATTGTTTTGAATAAGCAGGTTGTGCTGCTTGCTGCTGCTTCCCGTACTGCCGAGGTTGCCGATCTGAAACAGGACCTGGAGTAGGCGCAGGGAGAGCTCGACCTCACAAAGAGGCAGCTCGAAGAGAACAAGGGTAAGTAATTCCCGTTCTTATGTATTTAACGATAGGCAGAATTGGTAGGTCTAACAACTAAGTGTCGTGACCGTGTAACAGGGGGCCCTGCCGAAGTGGCGGCCCTGAAGAAGGCGCTATCCGAGGCCGAAGACAAGGCGGCCTCGGAATGTAAGGAGCGCGAAAAGCAAATTGCTAGGGTAGGTGAGGTATAGCAGGAGCTCCAGGACCTCGGCAAGAAGTGCGAGTCCGTGGAGCATGATCTGAAGGCCAAAGAGGCCGAGCTTGTGAAGGCCTTTATGAGCTTAAAAGACGCCAAGGATGAAGCCGAGAAAGCACAACAGGAGATCCAGGAGGCCAAGAAGATAGCAGCGGGTAAGAAGTTCTTTATGCAAAGCGAACATGTGAAGGAGGCGTTTCTATTACTTACTGGAATTCGGAGCTCTCCAGGGGCATTCGCAGATCTGCCATGCAGCGTATCAGACATTGCGGAGTTCTACCATGCGCGGGAGGGGAACTCAACGGAGAAGCTGTTCTGGTCCCAGTATGCTGGGGCCGAACACCCGATGCATCTGAGTGACCAACTAAAGCAGTTGGTCGAACTCCACAGGGCGGCCGAACTGGCTATGAAAGGGTTCATAGTCCAGATGTGGCCTGGTGAGCTCGTGCCCAGTAGCTACTTCGGCCTGATCAAGCGGATGGTGGATGCCTGCCCGCGGCTTGAGGTGATCAAGCGATCTGTGTGCATCGAGGGTGCCCGCCGGGCCCTTGCCCGCGTCAAAGTGCATTGGGGAAAGATGGATGCGGAGAAGTTGGTCAAGGACGGACCGCCGGAGGGCAAGGCGCATCGCCATCCCGAGCTGTACTATGATGGTGTTATGAAGGGTGCTCGTCTCGTGGCTGACGAATGTACCAAGGACACAATTTTTGAATGAATTCGCTTCTGTCATGGTTGTATTTTAAGGACGAAGTTACTTGCGCTATGTAGCGCTTTTGTTATTTAAAATATTACCTTCTGTGCGGCTGTTTATAAAATCCTGAAAGTAGGCCAGTCGTCGGCTTCCGCCCCCACGTGACTAGCACTGGGGTGTTCGTGGAAAACCCGGACACTCTTTATCCAAATGTTTGGTCCCTCAAGGAGGTGTCGAGCGCAGCGAACGAGGCAATCGGACTATGCGGCTTTATAACTTTCACTTAGCCATAGAAGTCTACAATTTTAAATTTCGGCGAAGCCCCTAGAATCCGGAAGGCCAAATTGGGGCGCTATATACGCCGATCTATCGCCTAAAGTGGAAAATCTTTAAGGATTTTATTACCTCTCGAACAGCGACCAGCTCTTGCCACATCATGCCGGTCAGTTTTCGACTTTCTCTACTGAGGTGCTCGTCCGGAAGAACCGGGACACAATCGCAGTAGTTCTCCCTGCACTACCTTAGCCAATATAACGGAACGTAAGGCACCAAAACAAGGGAGCCGGGCTATCCCAATGGTAGACCCAAGACATGATTCGTAGCTGATGCATATAGTGCTATAAGTTCGGGGTGCCGCACTATTGAAAGTGTTCGGACTTTTAGTTGCTGTATTACAGGGCGTCATAAGAAGCCCCTGGCAAACTGGCCGTACCAAGGTGTACGGATGCAATATCAAATAAACATTTATAAGAGAAAGATACTCAAATAGGGATAATAAGCTGACGCTATATATAATCTCGATTTGATGAAAAATACATTTAAGCGTATGTTTACAATGGATGCATTAGGCTGAGATAAAAGTAGGACTATTTGACATGTCCTATCCAGGGGCAACCCATGTGCGGATAAATGAAGCAGGTATAATGATCGTAAATAGATTCCACCTGGGTATTTCCTTCTGCGCACAATGTCTGTTGCCTCCTTGGGTGTCTCTTCCATATGAGTCCGGCGATTCGGCTCTTCTGACGAAGCTGCACTAACGCGGTGTCCTGAAAGGTAAAAAGGGGAAGAGTATGAAGGTATTTAGCGGTTACCCACATTATCGACTGAGTCGTTGATGCGACTCCGCCTATGCCCAAGGTATCTTGAGTGCGTAATTGTGTACGTGTGGCACGAATGCTGCTTTGGAGGGGCTTGAGCGGAGGCCGGACTGCTAATCACGATCTTGACATTCGTGTTGGTCCTGTTGCAGGGTGCTCCGGACTAGTTTGACAGTGCTCGAAGTTGTCGCCGGATTGGTTTCTCGGAGGAGGCCGCATTGTACTTCTACCGCGAGGGCGGCCGTATGCTATTCTGTTCGAAGGGAGCGGTCCGTAGTTCCGTTGAGAGTGAGGACCCCACGCGGTCCCGGCATCTTGGGATTGAGATATGCGTAGTGCGGCACCGCATTGAATCTTGCGAATGCGGTTCGCCCGAGCAGTGCGTGGTAGCCACTGCGGAAAGGGACGATGTCGAAGATCAGCTCTTCGCTCCTGAAGTTGTCCGGGGATCCGAATACCACTTCCAATGTTATAGAACCCGTGCAGCGGGCCTCTGCTCCAGGAATAACACCTTAAAAGGTGGTTTTGGTGGGCTTGATCCTTGAAGGATCAATGCCCATCTTGCGCACTGTATCCTGATAAAGCAGGTTCAGGCTGCTGCCGCCGTCCATGAGGACACGCGTGAGGTGGAATCCGTCGATGATTGGGTCTAAGACCAATGCGGCTGAGCCGCCGTGACGGATGCTGGTAGGGTGATCCCTACGGTCAAAGGTGATTGGACAAGCTGACCATGGGTTGAATTTGGGGGCGACTGCCTCCATCGCATAGATGTCCCGTAGTGCGCGCTTCCGTTCTCGCTTGGGGATGTGGGTGGCATAGATCATATTGACCGTTTTCACCTTGGGGGGTGGGAATTTCTTCTGCGCCCCCCCCCCCCCGTATTAGGACGCCGGGGCTCATCGTCATCGTTGTTGTGCAACCCCTTGTCCTTGTTTTTGGTGTTTATCTTGCCGGCTTGTTTGAACACCCAGCAGTCTCTATTTGTGTGGTTGGCTGGTTTGTCCGGTGTGCCATGAATTTGGCACGAGCGCTCTAGTATGCGGTCCAAACTGGATGGTCCCTGATTATTTCTTTTGAACGGCTTTTTCCGCTGTCCGGATTTAGGTCCGCTGAATCCGGCGTTGACTACCGTGTCTTCTGTGTTGTCGCTGTTGTTCCGTCTCTTATGTCTGTTGCGCCGTGGCTTGCCGTTAGCACCACGGCCGTCCGGAGTGCCGGAATGTGGCGTGGTGCCGCTACGAGCCAACCAGCTATCCTCACCCACAAAAAAATGGGTCATTAGGGTTGTGAGAGCTGCCATAGACTTGGGTTTTTCCTGGCCGAGGTGTCGAGCGAGCCACTCGTCACGGATATTATGCTTAAAAGCCGCCAGGGCTTCGGCGTCCGGACAGTTGACTATTTGGTTCTTTTTAGTGAGGAACCGAGTCCAGAATTTCCGGGCTGACTCTCCGGGTTGTTGAGTAATGTGGCTCGGGTCATCAGCGTCTGGTGGTCGCACATATGTGCCCTGGAAGTTGTCAAGGAATGCGTCTTCCAGGTTTTCCCAACAGCCAATGGAATTTGCTGGCAGGCTATTTAACCAGTGCCGGGCTGGTCCTTTGAGCTTAAGGGGGAGATACTTGATGGCGTGTAGATCATCTCCGCGGGCCATGTGAATGTGGAGAAGGAAATCTTCGATCCATACTGCGGGGTCTGTTGTGCCATCGTATGAGTCGATGTTTACGGGTTTGAACCCTTCTGGGAATTCATGATCCATTACTTCGTCTGTGAAGCAGAGGGGGTGTGCGGCGCCTCTGTGCCGGGCTATGTGGCTATGCAGGTCGGATTGGTCTGGGTTGCTATGTTTGGCCCGGCTGGATTTGTTGATGATGTATCCGGCGTGACGGTCATCGTCGCGCGCTGTGGCGCGCCCCCTCGATCCGTAGATCGATCTTGGCTGTCCTGCTTTATTGTCCAGAATATCTTGCAGGTCGTGCCTGTTTCCCTGAGCCGTAGTGTATCGGCGTGGGGGTGCAGGCTGGTATCCCGTTTTGTCCCGGCCACGGGGTGGCCGGTCAGCCGTTTGGCGTTCGAGTCCATATTCCTCGGCTTCCAGGACTTCAGTCCATCTATCTGTGAGCAGGTCTTGATCAGCTTGTAGTTGCTGTTGATTCTTCTTCAGGCTCCTTGCAGTGGCTATAAGCCTACGCTTGAAGTGCTCTTGCTCCACGGGATCCTCAGGTATGCCGAACTTGTCGTCGCCGAGGCTGATCTCGTCTTCGGTGGGGGGCATGTAGTTGTCCTCCTCCGGGTATGCGTCTGTCGCCTGTTCTTCTGGGATGACCTGCTCATCTTCCTGTTCGGCCTGCTCAAAGGCGGGCTGACCAGGGTCATATTCTTCTTCGGTGTCATCCGGATTATTTTCGCCTCCGGGGCCGGTGTTGCTATGGCGGGGCTTGGAGCGGTGCCGACGACGCCCATTCATTGATTTTCTTCCCGAGGGGTTGTCCTCCGTTGCCTCGTCGCCATTAGTTTCCTTCGGAGTGTCCACCATATATATATATCATATGAGGAGGTGGCCGTCCATCGCCCGGTGAGCGGTGGCTCCTGTGATTCTCCTACATCGTCATCCATACCGTCGATGTCTTTGGAGTCGAAGTCAAGCACGTCGGTTAGATCATCGATCATGGCAATGAAGTGGGTGGTGGGTGGGCAATGAATTCCGTCGTTGTCTGCTTCCCTCTCGAGCCAGACATAGTTCGGCCCGGAGTCTCCTGACAAGGAGAGAGACTTCAATAAGTCTAGCATGTCGCCAAAGGGTGAGTGCTGAAAAACATCCGCCGCGGTGAACTCCATCACCGGAGCCCAACCAGGATCGGCGGGCTCGGGGGCGCGCGGACTGGAACCTGCGTCCGGATATGAATCCGAGGGTCTGGAGTCACAGGTTCCCTCAGAGGTGAAACCTGTATTCGGCTCCATCGCCGATGAAGGTACGGCCTGCGGGGCGGGGTCCAGCCCTCCGTCCTTAGGCGAAGCAACCTGTCCCAAATTTATATCCGAGGCTTCTGCCGGGATGATATCCCGAGCGACATCTGACAGCAGGTCTAAGCCATGCTCATCGTGACTATTCGGCGCTTCTGGCGCTGGCCCGAATTCGTCTAAGATCAAGTCTCCGCGGATATCCACCGTGTAGTTCAGGTTTCCGAACCTTATTTGATGGCCGGGGGCATAGCTATCGATCTGCTCCAAGTGGCCAAGCGAATTGGCCCGCAGCGCGAAGCCGCCGAACACGAAGATTTGTCCGGGGAGAAAAGTCTCACCCTGGACCGCGTCGTTAATGATGATTGAAGGAGCCATCGAGCCTGACGGCGACGTCACAGAGGAACTCTCAATGAAAGCACCAATGTCGGTGTAAAAACCGGCGGATCTCGGGTAGGGGGTCCCGATCTGTGCATCAAGGCTGATGGTAACAAGAAGTAAGGGACACAGATGTTTACCCAGGTTCGAGCCCTCTCGATGGAGGTAAAACCCTACTTCCTGCCTGATTAATATTGATGATATGGGTAGTACATGAGTAGATCTACCACGAGATCGTAGAGGCTAAACCCTAGAAGCTAGCCTATGATGGTATGAATGTAATTGTGTTCGGCCTTCTAAGGACCAACCTCTATGGTTTATATAGACACCGGAGAGGGCTAGGGTTTACATGGAGTCGGTTACAAGGAAGGAAATATAACATCCGGATTGCCAAGCTTGCCTTCCACGCCAAGGAAAGTCACATCCAGACACGGGCCGAAGTCTTGAGTCTTGTATCTTCACGCTTCAATAGTCCGGACGTTGTACATAGTCCGGCTATCCGGATACCCCCTAATCCAGGACTCCCTCACTTGGGACATGGCATCTTTCCAATAGCATCAACTTTAGCTTTATCAACTTCAATACCTCTCTCTGAAATCTTATGCCCCAAAACAATGCCTTCATTAACCATAAAGTGACACTTTTCCCAATTCAGGACAAGACTAATGTCTTCACATCTGTGCAAAACTCGATCAAGGTTGCTCAAACAATCATCAAAAGAGGATCCATAAACGGAGAAGTCATCCATGAATACCTCACAAATCTTTTCACAAAAATCAGAGAATATAGCCATCATGCATCTTTGAAAGGTAGCAGGTGCATTACATAAACCAAAAGGCATACGTCTATAAGAAAAAGTACCTAAAGGGCAAGTAAAGTAGTTTTAGATTGATCCCCCGCTGACACAGGTATTTGAGAGAAACCAGAATAACCATCTAGAAAGCAGAAATGAGTGTGTTTGGACAGTCTTTCTAGCATTTGATCAATAAAAGGTAAAGGGTAATGATCTTTCTTAGTAGCTTTATTTAATTTACGGAAATCAATTACCATCCTATAACCTGTAATAATTCTTTGTGGGGTCAATTCATCTTTATCATTAGGAACAACGATAATACCTCCCTTTTTAGGAACACAATGGACAGGGCTTACCCATTCACTATCAGCAACGGGATAAATTATACCTGCCTCAAGGAGCTTTAGCATCTCCTTTCTTACCACTTCTTTCATCTTGGGATTCAGTCGTCGTTGAGGATCTCTAACTTGTTTGGCATCTTTCTCCACTGTGATTTTGTGTTGGCATAGCGTGGGACTAATGCCCTTAAGATCATCCAGAGTATATCCAATAGCAGCTCAGTGCTTCTTCAGAGTTTTCAATAATCTTTCTTCTTCTTGCTCTGAAAGGTTAGCACTAATAATAAAAGGATATATTTTCTTTTCATCAAGATAAGCATACTTATGATTATCAGGTAATGGTTTGAGTTCAAACACAGGATCACCCTTGGGTGGAGGGGGATCCCCAAGAATTTCAACGGGAAGGTTGTGTTTCAGCATGGGTTCCTGTTTAAGGAACACTTCATCTATTTCCCTTCTTTCCTTCATAAACATATCATTTTCATGGTCAAGCAAATATTGTTCTAACGGATCAGTAGGAGGCACGGCAATGGAAGCAAGACCAATAATCTCATCCTTACTAGGTGATTTCTATCACGAGGTTGTCTACAAAACTTAGCAAAATTGAACTCATGAGACATACCCTCTAAGCCAACTGTAACAGTATCCTTTTCACAATCAATCCTAGCACTAGTTGTATTCAAGAAGGGTCTACCAAAAATAATGGGACAAAAATCATCTTGTGGGGAACCAAGAACAAGAAAATCAGCAGGATATTTAACCTTCCCACACAAGACTTCAACATCTCTAACTATTCCAACTGGTTTAATGGTATCCCTATTGGCAAGCTTAATGGTAACATCAATGTCTTCTAATTCAACGGGTGCAATGTCGTGCATAATTTCTTTATATAAGTCATAAGTTATTGCACTAGCACTAGCACCCATATCACATAAGCCATGATAACAATGATCTCCTATTTTAACAGAAATAACAGGCATGCCTACGACAGGTCTATGTATGTTAGTATCTGGCCTAGCAATATTAGTAGTCTCACCATAGAAACAAATAACATGCCCATCTAAAACATCATCCAAGAGATCTTTAACCATAGAAATACTAGGTTCAACTTTGATTTGCTCAGGAGGTGTATAAGTCCTAGTATCACTCTTACGAACAACAGCCGAAGTTTTAGCATGATCCTTTATCCTAATAGGAAAAGGAGGTTTCTCAACATAAGTAGTAGGAACAATAGGATCATTATAGGTGACAGTATTTTCTTCAACTATAATAGGTGCAACTACTTTTACTTCAACGGGAGGATTATATTTAAACCACTTCTCCTTAGGGAGATCAACCTGAGTAGCAAAAGATTCACAGAAAGAAGCTACTATCTTAGAGTCAAGTCCATACTTAGTGCTAAATCCACGAAAAGCATCGGTATCCATAAAAGATTTAACACAATCGAACTTAGGTGTCATACCTGACTCCTTACCATCGTCGGAACCCCAATCTTCAGAGTTGCGTTCAATTCTTTCCAATAAGTCCCATTTGAAATCAATAGTCTTCAGCATATAAGAACCAGCACAGGAAGTATCGAGCAGGTTGCGATCATTAAGAGAAAGCCGAGCATAAAAATTTTGAATAATCATTTCCCGGGAGAGCTCATGATTGGGGCATGAATATAACATTGACTTAAGCCTCCCCCAAGCTTGAGCGGTGCTTTCTCCTTCACGAGGCCAGAAATTATATATGTAATTATGATCACGATGAACAAGATGCATAGGATAGAACTTCTGGTGAAATTCCAACTTCAATCGTTTATAATTCCAAGATCTTGTATCATCACATAGCGTATACCATGTCAATTCATCTCCCGTCAAAGATAAAGGGAAGACCTTCCTTTTGACAACATCATTTGGAATACCTGCAAGCTTAAATAATCCACAAACTTCATCCACAAAGATAAGGTGTAAATCGGGATGCAATGTTCCATCTCCTGCAAATGGATTAGCTAGCAATTCCTCTATCATACCAGAAGGAATCTCAAAATAAATATTTTAAAAAAGTTCAGTAGGTTGAGGAGCAACTCTTTGATCTTCTGGTCGGGGTGAAGATACCCCTAACAAGCTCCTCAAAGGATTAGTTTCCATAGTGACAAGTAACAGAAAATTTCAGCACACTATATAAATGTTTCCTTACCAAGTTCCACTCACCAAAAGCGGTACACTCCCCGGCAACGGCGCCAGAAAATAGTCTTCATGACCCACAAGTGTAGGGGATCTATCGTAGTCCTTTAGATAAGTAAGAGTGTCGAACCCAACGAGGAGCAGAAGGAGATGATAAGCGGTTTTCAGTAAGGTTTTCTCGGCAAGCACTGAAATTGTAGGTGATAGATAGTTTTGTGATAAGATAAGTTGTAACGAGTAACAAGTAAATAAAGTGCAGCAAGGTGGCCCAATCCTTTTGTAGCAAAGGATAATCCTGGACAATTTCTTATAATGAGAAAGGAGCTCCGAGGACACGCGGGAATTATCGCCAAGCTAGTTTTCATCACGCTCATATGATTCGCTTTTGGCACTTTGATAATTTGATATGTGGGTGGACCGATGCTTGGGTACTGCCCTTACTTGGACAAGCATCCCACTTATGATTAACCCCTATTGCAAGCGTCCGCAACTACAAAAGAAGTTTTAAGGTAAACCTAACCACAACATTAAACTTATGGATCCAAATCAGCCCCTAACGAAGGAACGCATAAACTAGGGTTTAAGCTTCTGTCACTCTAGCAACCCATCATCTACTTATTACTTAACCATGCCTTCCTCTAGGCCCAAATAATGGTGAAGTGTCATGTAGTCCACGTTCACATAACACCACTAGAGGAAAAGACAACATACATCTCATCAAAATATCGACACCAAATTCACATGACTACTAATAGCAAGACTTCACCCATGTCCTCAGGAACAAACATAACTACTCACAAAGCATATTCATGTTCATAATCAGAGGAGTAATAATATGTATTAAGGATCTGAACATATGATCTTCCACCAAATAAACCAACTAGCATCAACTACAAGGAGTAATCAACACTACTAGGAACACACAGGTACCAATTTGTGGTTTTGATACAAGATTGGATACAAGAGATGAACTAGGGTTTTGAGAGGATATGGTGCTGGTGAAGATGTTGATGGAGATAGACCCCCTCCCGATGAGAGGATCATTGGTGATGACGATGGTGATGATTTCCCCCTCCCGGAGGGAAGTGTCCCCAGGAGAACAGCTCTGCCGGAGCTCTAGATTGGTTCCGCCAAGGTTCCACCTCGTGGAGGCGGAGTTTCGTCCCGTAAGCTTGCCCACGATTTTTTCACAGGTAAAAGCCCTCATATAGAAGAAGATGGACACTGGGGGGGGCACGAGGGGACCCAGGAGACAGGGGGCGCGCCTAGTAGGGGTGGGCGCACGCCCCACCCTCCTGGCCAGGGTGTGGGCCCCCTGATGTATTTCTTCCGCTCAATAATTCTTATTAATTCCAAAAACAGGTTTCGTGGAGTTTCAGGATTTTTGGAGCAGTGCAGAATAGGTTTCCAATGTTTGCTCCTTTTCTAGCCAGAATTCCAGCTGTCGGCATTCCCCCTCTTCATGGTAAACATTGTAAAATAAGAGAGAATAGCCATAAGTATTGAGATATAATGTGTAATAATAGCCCATAATGCAATCAATATTGATATAAAAGCATGATGCAAAATGGACGTATCACCCAGCAAAAGGGTTAGGAAGAATAAACCAGCTGAAGATAGAGTTGTGACTGAGCCGGTTCTTGAAACAACCGTGTCGGACTCAACTACTCGTGAGCCGCCATCCGACCCAGCGCAAGACTTACCACCCCCACCGACCTGCCCACTGATCAAGTTGCCGATGAGTCAGAAAATCCTAAGGTTCCTAGCCCGGTCCGGATAGATGATCCTTCCAATGCTGATGTAGAGATTACCAGAACCGGCTATGTTGAGCCGGGAAGGCCAACTGTCCTGGCCAAATGCCCCGCCAAGGAAGAACTTCTGGACCAGCGCCGAGTCAAGATGGATGTTACTAACTATGCTCATATGAGCACTGGAGACATCTTTTCTGGCTATATGAGCCAAGTGCACAGCAGCTGGAACCTCGAGATTGACATGGTGAAGCAGATGCATCAAAAATTCGAGGTATAACCCGTTCTCTTTTGTTCATTAACCTTTAGTATGCTAGCCCCCAAGTCTACTGCTTATGACGCTTATGCTATAGACTTTGAAACAAACTTAGCAACATAAAGAAAAGAAATATATAAAAATTTCCGTCTTACCATGTAGTCCCCAAGGGGCGGCTTAACCAATATAGTTGAGCCGGTTCTTATATAAAAATTCTTATGGGTCCTTGAACAGCAATACGCATTAGCCCCCAAGTGCCAAGTATTATTTCTTGCAAAATGCTTGGGGATTACTCTTATAAATCGCCATCTTATGAACCGCCATGGAAAAGAAAACTCTTTGGGACATTATCCCCCAAGTGCCAAGTGTTATTGCTGGCAAAATGCTTGGGACTTTAACATTACATAAACAACTGACTTGACTCTTATTATGTATTTGTATAGGCCACCGCGAGCCAACTCAAATCCGAGGTGACTAATCGGAAGAGACGCCTTGAGACCCAAGAGTCGGAAATTGAAAAAGCCAACACCAAGTTCAAATTCAGCGTTTCTGAACAAGAAAAACTGAAGAAAGAATTTGAGGTTGAAAAGAAAGCCTGGGTTGATGAAAAGACAGCACTAATTAACTGAGCTGAAAAAGCGGAGGCGGCTCTGGAAGAAGTCACCGGTGAGTCAGCCAGTTTAAAGCGCCACGTCTCGCCAATGGTCTCCGCAATCTTTGGTAAGTCGCCCTGCAAGTGTGTTAAATACCTAAGCCTTTCAATTCATCACAAGACTGGAATTAACTCACCTGATCATGTTTATACAGGCCCCAGAAGCTCAAATTTGAACCAAAACATGCTGACCAAACTGAAGGCAGTATACACTTTGGTGGAACAGTTGTACACTGGGTCTCAACGTGCATTAGCCACGGTGGCTCTATCGAATGAAGTGCCAACCCTCCTGGTAGAGGTCTTGAAGAAGCTGTCTGTTCTCCCTCAGCGGTTCAATGAACTGAGGCGGTCAGCTGCAAGAGCCGGATCGGTAAACGCTTTAAGCTGGGCCAAGGCTTGGTTACCAGAACTAGACCCGGCTGACATTGCCATCGGCTACCCAAGCCCGAAGGAAGATGGCACTCCTTTTGAAGATGCAGACTTTCTCGCCTGTGTCAAAGAGACATGCCTCGTGGCGACTCTGATAGCAAATGAAGTGGATCTTACCAAGTACCAGGCGGGTTATGATGAAGAGAACTGGAGAATTCCAATGCCTCACTATGAAGTGACCAGTCTGATTCCCCCACTCCGTAAGCATACCTTTGCTCCTGAAGTTGACCCGGCCGGCCTAGTTGATGCTGAAGCTGAATTTGAAGCCTTGACCAACATTGACTGGTCATTGTCAACCTTCCAGGAAAGGGAGCAGGGCGAAAGTGTGGAGAGGGCTAACCCGGACGCTTCAGGCCAATCATGAAGGCGAACCTGTCGTGGCAGCTCATACCTGGGGTGTACTAAAAAATAATGCGAATCATTTAGACTCAAGGAGTCCTGTAATAGGATAGAAATAACTTTATTTTGGCCGTGCCATCGTCCACATTTTAATGCTTAATGCCATTAAGCCACCATATTGTATCCATCTGTGTTACTTTTCATCTGCTTATCGTATGCTTGATCAGGTTTCAAAAATTGTCTTGCATATGAAAATAGACTGCAAAAATCCCTTGACATCTGAAAACCAGGCGGGTCAAAAGGATTTTAAAATGAGTCATAGATTAACTTGTTGTAAAAACACAACTATGATCGTATGACTAGGACTTCTTAAATTTACACCGCTGGTTTATATGACCCGGTCGGTAAGGGTGATAACCTAGTCTTTGGATACCCAAAAATTTCAAAGGTACAATGATGCTTATGGATTGGCGACTCATCAGTCGATATTGAGCTAGGTTAAAGCAATCATACTTAAACTTGTAAACCTGAGAAAAAATCTCAAGCCAAAAGGGTGTTTCCAAAGACAAAGCAAATCAAAAAAGAACAAAACATTGCAAGGCTACTGATTCGAATACGATCAGTAAACCGTTCCAGAGGGGTTTAAGCTAGGATTCGAATATGATCATGTAGCCCCCAATGGCTTTGGCATTGCACCGATCAAGAGGGTACCGACAGTTGTGTTCTCTTTGGTTCGAATATGACCTATGATTGAACAGGAAGCCCCCTAATGACCTTCAGAGTTTTTTAACGACTCTGATTAGAATACGATCAAAGTCGGTTCCCAAAAGGGGTTAAGCTATGATTCGAATATGATCAAGAAGCCCCCTAGTGAGCTCGGCAGTGTGCCAATCAAAAGGGTACCGATAGCTGTGTTCTCTTTGGTTCGAATACGACCTATGTTTGAACAGGAAGCCCCCTAGTGATCATAATTTTAATGGCTAGATTCGAATACGATCATAAGCCGGATCAAACGGGTAAAGCCGGATCAAATGTGACAAGCCCCCAAGTGATCATGTGAGAAAGTAATAACAATAATAATGACAAAATTACCTTGGGGGAAGGGAAAAATGACAGAGGTCCTGCTTTATTATTTATTGTAATATTTACATTGGCAAAATATGTACATCAGGAGAGCCTATGGCTCAAGTGTAGTAGGGCCGAAGATGAGCGATATTCCATGGCCGGCGGGTCTCTTCCTCCGACTTACGTGAGTCTTTGCACTCTAAAACATCGATAAGGTAATATGACCCGTTGTTTAAGTTCTTGCTGACCACAAAGGGCCCTTCCCAAGGTGGGGATAGCTTGTGCGCATCGGTTTGATCCTGGATGAGCCGGAGCACCAAATCACCTTCCTAAAAGGCTCAAGTCTTGCTGGTAAATCGCCGAGCGAGCTGCTGCCAAGTCTCGGCTGTGATATCAGCGCAAGTCTTGCTGGTAAATCGCCGAGTGAGCTGCTGCCAAGTCTCGTTGTTCATCTAACAGGTCGAGAGCATCCCGACACGCATGTTCATTGCCCGCTTCAACATAAGCCGCCACAAGAGGTGAGTCATGACGGATGTCGCAAGGGAGAACCGCCTCGGCTCCATAGACCATGAAGAAAGGTGTATAACCCTCATCTGTTAGGAGTAGTGTTAATGCTCCATAACACAGAGGGTAACTCTTCAACCCAGCAACCCGGTGTCCGCTGCAAAGGGACTAAAAGTCGGGGCTTGATGCCTTTCAATATCTCCTGATTGGCTCGCTCAGCTTGACCATTGGATTGGGGGTGAGCCACTGATGAAACATCAAGCCGAATATGCTCCCGTTGGCAAAATTCTTCCATGGCGCCTTTAGACAGATTAGTGCCATCGTCAGTTATAATGTTGTGTGGAAAGCCAAAGAGAAATATCACCTTCTTCATGAATTGAATTGTCGTGGCTGCATCACACTTACTGACTGGCTCTGCCTCGACCCACTTTGTGAACTTATCAACTGCCACCAAGAGGTGGGTCTTTTTATCTTTGGACCTTTTAAAAGGCCCAACCATGTCAAGCCCTCAGACTGCGAATGGCCATGTAATTGGAATCATCCTCAATTCTTGAGCCGGCACATGAGCCCGTCTTGAGAACTTCTGACAACCATCACATCTACTGACCAAGTCCTCTGCATCAGCATGAGCTGTCAGCCAATAGAATCCATGACGGAAAGCCTTATCCACGAGGGATTTTGACCCGGCGTGGTGACCACAATCCCCTTCATGAATCTCACGGAGAATTTCTTGGCCTTCTTCAGGAGAGACGCAATGCTGAAATGGCCCTGTAACACTGCAATGATGCAATTCGCCATTGATAATCGTCATAGACTTAGACCGCCGGGTTATCTACCTGGCCAATGTTTCATCCTCAGGCAAGTCGCCCCGGGTCATATAAGCCAGGTATGGCACCGTCCAATCTGGAATGATATGAAGAGCCGCCACCAATTGTGCTTCTGGGTCAGGAACAGCCAAGTCTTCCTTTGTGGGTAGCTCAATAGAAGGGTTATGCAGAATATCCAAAAAAGTATTAGGCGGCACCGGCTTACGCTGAGTTCCCAGCCAGCTTAAAGCATCAGCCGCCTCATTCTTTCTGCGGTCAATGTGCTCCACCTGATAACCCTTGAAGTGTCCCGCAATTGCATCGACTTCACGGCGATAAGCCGCCATGAGAGAATCCTTAGAATCACATTTGCCTGATACCTGCTGAGCCACCAGATCTGAGTCGCCGAAGCATCTTACCTGGCTTAAGCTCATCTCCTTAGCCATCCGGAGACCATGGAGTAAGGCTTCATACTCAGCTGCGTTGTTAGTACAAAGAAACATCAACCGGAGCACATAACAAAATTTGTCACCTCGAGGGGAAGCCAACACAACTGCAGCCCCCGAGCCCTCCAATAGCCTGGACCCGTCAAAATGAATTGTCCAATACGTGTTGTCAAGCTTTTCTTCAGGCATCTGCAGCTCTGTCCAATCGTAGATGAAATCCACTAGCACTTGAGACTTGATAGTTGTGCGCAGCACATACTTTAAGTGTCAGGACCCCGACTCAATGCCACACCGATCTAGCATGTAACACCTCATATCACTTTGCGGCCTCACGCACGGTATTCCCACAGGTGTCGCCTTACCAGGCCCGGGACCGTTTGCGCCTTTTGGCACACGTATATGATAGTGTCGCTAGCATCCATATGACAAGGAGCCCGGGCAGACATGGCTAGTCGTGAACCCAAAGTGGCACTAACTTACAGGGACAGGCATACATGACCCAGCAACGAACGTGTCGGTCATCAGCAAGTGAATCCGGGCTGTAGCAACTAGGCTAGCAGGACTCCGGTAAACCGGGATGTAGCAGGCTAACATGACTCCCGGTAGACACCGCGGGACATTTCCCCGGAGGGACAGACACAGGAACGAAGAAGGACACATGCCGGCCAACCTAAGTGTTCCGGAGCAGTAGCAAGCTACCAAGGCTCAGTGGAACCACTAGGAGACATTTCCCGGTAAGAGAGGCCACCAAGGATAAACAACTAGATAGTCAGATCCCACACATACCAAGCATTTCAATAACATACACACAATATGCTCGATATGTGCAAATACAACATGGCATCACAACATGACCTTACAACTCAAGTATTTTATTCAGTAGGCTCCGAGGAGCGAGATATTACAAAACATGGGTCTCATCACCCAACACTCAGAGATACAAGTCAAAGCACAAGCGGAGGCTTAACATGTCTGAGTACACACATCTAGAAATGAAAAAGGCTGAGAAGCCTGACTATCTACCAAATCATGCCGAGGGCACAAGATTGTAGCTGAGGTAACAATCTAAACGTCGAAGTCCACGTGGAACTACTAGTGAGACTGAAGTCTCTCTGCAAAACATAAAATAGGCAAACGTGAGTACAAATGTACCCAACAAGACTTACATCAGAACTATCCACATATGCATCATTATCAACAAAGGGGGGTGGTGGAGTTTGACTGCAGCAAGCCAGCTTTGACTCAGTGGCTATCCTGAACTAAGACTCCAAGTAACTCTTTTGAGGTGGCGCACACGAGTCCACATATTCCCCATATCAATACACCACTATGGATCCGCTCCCGTCTCCCGACGAGAACGCCATCCATAACACTCACACATATCTTGCGCATTTTAGAGTATCCACTTTCACTTGTCTATGAACTGTACAGGCAACCCAGAAGTCCTTTACCGCGGACACGGCTATTCGAATAGATCATATTAACCCTGCAGGGGTGTACTTCTTCACACACGCTCTCGCCACTTACCGCCATGTACACGTCATGTATCTCGGCAACCTTCAAGCGGAAGCCTAGCGAGGGTGTCGGCCACGACCTGACTAACCACACAAGTCTCTCGTCCAGGTCTATCGCCTATTTGGGTCCATCCGCAAGGAGATCCGGCCGGGGTGTCGCTCACGGCCCCAAACGATGTGTCCAGGGTTCACAAGCCCACCTCGACGGGTGGATCTACGCTTGGTACATCGTGCCATGGTGCCTAGTCTGTCCCAAGCCCACTTGAACCGGGTGCCACTTGGTAGACTACTAACACTGCCTACAAACACCAGAAACTAGTTGCAACTCCTGGACAGAGATCATGTTGATTAATAAGTCGAGAGGGGCACTTAAGCATTCCAATGTGTGGTAGTAGCTATTCATGGATCACAAACACAGAATTCAGTTCCTGAGGACGGCTCAATGAGACAACCCACCATGTACTGCTACATGGCCTCTCACCGCTACCTTTACGAAATTGTGTTCACACACTTAGCTCACACATAGTAGGACATGTTTCACAACATTCCAACTCATCCCCGATGAATCAGACCTGACTCAACTCTAAGCAATAGCAGGCATGACATACAAGCATGAATGAGTAGGCACATCTGGGCTCAAACAACTCCTAGTCATGCTAGTGGGTTTCATCAATTTACTGTGGCAATCACAGGTGATGCAGAGGATAAGGGGTTCAACTACCGCAGCATGTAACAGTTGAATCGTTGTTGTCCTAATGCAGTAAAGGAGAGCAGGAGCAAGAGAGTGTGATTGTATCGGAATGAACAAGGGGGTTTTGCTTGCCTGACACTTCTGACAATAGCATTTGGTCTTCATCAGTGTCAACGACCACAACGTCGGAAAATCGTCTACCGAGGGGGGACGACACCGGCAAACAGAGAATAATCACAATCAATGAAATGCACAATATGATGCATGAACATGGCATGTATATGTGATGTTGTTTGTGCTAATGCAAACAGCAACAAGTTCAATGGGGCTTATTTGAATCAAGGATTCAAATGCAACTCCAAACTTAAGCATTTTAATCAATGAGACTTGATAGCAGTGCGCGGCACATACTTTAAGTGTCAGGACCCCGACTCAATGCCACACCGATCTAGCATGTAACACCTCATATCACTTTGCGGCCTCACGCACGGTATTCCCACAGGTGTCGCCTTACCAGGCCCGGGACCGTTTGCGCCTTGTGGCACACGTATATGATAGTGTCGCTAGCATCCATATGACAAGGAGCCCGGGCAGACATGGCTAGTCGTGAACCCAAAGTGGCACTAACTTACAGGGACAGGCATACATGACCCAGCAACGAACGTGTCGGTCATCAGCGAGTGAATTCGGGCTGTAGCAACTAGGCTAGCAGGACTCCGGTAAACCAGGCTGTAGCAGGCTAACAGGACTCTGGTAGACATCGCTGGACATTTCCCCGGAGGGACAGACACAGGAACGAAGAAGGACACATGTCGCCCAACCTAAGTGTTCCAGAGCAGTAGCAGGCTACCAAGGCTCAGTGGAAGCACTAGGAGACATTTCCTGGTAAGAGAGGCTACCAAGGATAAACAACTAGATAGTCAGATCCCACACGTAGCAAGCATTTCAATAACATACACACAAAATGCTCGATGTGCAAATACAACATGGCATTACAACATGACTCTACAACTCAAGTATTTAATTCAGTATGCTCCGAGGAGCGAGATATTACAAAACATGGGTCTCATGACCCAACACTCAGAGTATACAAGTCAAAGCACAAGCAGAAGCTTAACATGTCTGAGTAGAGACATCTACAAATGAAAAAGGCTGAGAAGCCTGACTATCTACCAGATCCTGCCGATGGCACAAGATCGTAGCTGAGGTAACAAGCTAAACATCGAAGTCCACGTGGAACTACTAGTGAGACTGAAGTCTCTCTGCAAAACATAAAATAGGCAAACGTGAGTACAAATGTACCCAGCAAGACTTACATCACAACTATCTACATATGCATCATCATCAACAAAGGGTGGTGGTGGAGTATGACTACAGCAAGCCAGCTTTGACTCAGTGGCTATCCTGAACTACGACTGCAAGTAACTATTTTGAGGTGGCGCACACGAGTCCACATATTCACCATATCAACACACCACAATGGATCCGCTCCCGTCTCCCTACGAGAACGCCATCCATAGCACTCACACTTATTTTGCGCATTTTAGAGTATCCACTTTCACTTGTCTATGAACTGTACAAACAACCCAGAAGTCCTTTACCGCGGACACGGCTATTTGAATAGATCATATTAACCCTGCAGGGGTGTACTTCTTCACACACGCTCTCGCCACTTACTGCCATGTACACGTCATGTATCTCGGCAACCTTCAAGCGGAAGCCTAGCGAGGGTGTCGGCCACGACCTGACTAACCACACAAGTCTGTCTTCTAGGTTTATCGCCTATCCGGGTTCCATCTGCAAGGAGATCCGGCCGGGGTGTCGCTCACGGCACGAAATGATGTGTCCAGGGTTCCCAAGCCCACCTCGACAGGTGGATCTACACTTGGTACACCGTGCCACGGTGCCTAGTCTGTCCCAAGCCCACCTGTACCGGGTGCCACTTGGTAGACTACTAACACTACCTACAAACACCAGAAACTAGTTGCAACTCCTGGAAAGAGATCATGTTGATTAATAAGTCGAGAGGGGCACTTAAGCATTCCAATGTGTGGTAGTAGCTGTTCATGGATCACAAACACATAACTCAGTTCCTGAGGACGGCTTCAATGAGACAACCCACCATGTACTCCTACATGGCCTATCACCGCTACCTTTACCAAATCGTGTTCACACACTTAGCTCACACACAGTAGGACATGTTTCACAACATTCCAATTCATCCCCGATGAATCAGAGCTGACTCAACTCTAAGCAATAGCAGGCATGACATACAAGCATGAATGAGTAGGCACATCAGGGCTCAACAACTCCTACTCATGCTAGTGGGTTTCATCTATTTACTGTGGCAATCACAGGTCATGCAGAGGATAAGGGGTTCAACTACCGCATCATGTAACAGTTAAATCGTTGTTGTCCTAATACAGTAAAAGAGAGCAGGAGTGAGAGAGTTGGATTGTATCGATATGAACAAGGGGGTTTTGCTTGCTTGGCACTTCTGAAGATAGCATTGGGTCTTCATCAGTGTC
>NC_041387.1:264320553-264324715 GCF_002162155.2 Triticum dicoccoides
CAGAGAATAATCACAATCAATGCAGTGCACAATATGATGCATCAACATGGCATGTATATGTGATGTTATTTGTGCTAATGCAAACAGAACAAGTTCAATGGAGCTTATTTGAATGAAGGATTCAAATGCAATTCCAAACTTAAGCATTTTAAATTCCCTTTATGTGTTTTCATCTATACAGCAGGTTTAGGTTGGTTTTCATGCATGAAACTAGTACAGATGGATAGATTGAATTTTTCTGATAATTTTCATATATAAATTATTTCATTCTGAGCTACGGTTGAATTTCTATGATTTTTAGAAGTTTTAACTAATTTCTGGAATTTCTGAATTATTTTAATTACAGAAATTATTTACTGCGTCAGCATGACATAACCATGAGGTCAGCAGGTCAACGGCGCTAGTCCAGGTCAAACCTGACGTGTGGGGTCCACACGTCAGTGACACACAGCTGGTTAGTGTCGCTGGTAGGTGGGCCTGGTCAACGGCCACGTCAGCAGGGTCAATGCTGATGCGTTGGTCTAGTCGAATTAGACTAATCCTAACTAATTTCGTTAGCTGGTTAATTAAACCGGTGGGGCCCGACTGTCATTGACCCTTGGGGTTAAGCTAATTGGTGATTAGTGCTAATTGATCCTGCGCCACGTCAGCTAATCGGGCGGCTAACCGCCGGCGTTAAGCAAACGCGGCGATGCTCGTCGTTCCGGCGATTCCTGCGACGGGAGCAAGCGGGGCTGGTCCCGTTGGAATGGCCATGGCGCGGCGCATCCAACGTTGGCTGTGTCTGCAGCTAGGGTGGCCGGTAGCGACGGCGAGGAGCTCGGCCGTGGCGGTCGGAGCTCGGGTGAGGCGCGAGTGGTGGCTACGGTGCACAGGGAAGAGAACGGAGAGGGGGAGGATGGGCAGAAGCTCACGGCAATCTTCTTGGAGTGGACGGCGAGCTCAGGGAGGGCCTGAGGCACTCAGGGTGTCGAGGGGATCTCCGGCGACGGCGGTCGGGAACGAGCTCGGTGAGGGCAGACGGGAATCGTCCGTCAACGTGTGGCGAACCGAGGAGGTCAAGGACGTCGAGGCGGAGCTCACAGGCATGGCGAGGGGTCGAGGGAGAGGCGGTGGCGTCGACTACGGCGGAGGCGGCTTGCGCGCGCATCGGCCATAGCAGGAGAGGACGAGGGAGAGAGCCAGGGGGTGAATGGGGTGTCGGCGGGGTGGGGGCAGTGCCGAGAAGTGGCTTCGAGGGGTCGCCACGCTGTCCAAGTGGGGCAGGCGGCCAGGGAGCTGTGTGGCGAGCTCGGCGTGCGCGGGTGCACTCCTCTCTGCCTGCCTGGCGAGAGGAAGTAGGTGGCTGGCACGGGCCAGCACAGTGCTGGGCCGGCCAGTGGGCTGCCAAGTGGGCTGCGCCAAGTATGTGGCCAGGTATTTCTCTCTCTCTCTCTCTCTCTCTCTCTCTCCTAATTTAGTTTATGTTTTCTATTTTTCTGCTAGTGTTTTGGCTTTAGTAAAAATATTAAAGCATTTTGTAAAATGCTGGAATAATTTGTGGACGCTCTCTGGATTATTCCAGTGGCCCACATTTAATTTCAGCCTTATCTGAGCATTTAAATTATTTATATTGTTTAAATGCCCAAAGTCAAATACAATATGATTTAATTCAAAAAATCCAGGAATGACCTAGAGACATGTGCACGATTTTTTGCAGAGGTTTTTAACCAATCCAAAAAATGATGAACTTTTCTGAAGGGCATTTTGGATTTATTGAGAATATTTTTATTTGAACCTAGTTGATTTGATCTGGTGCTAGGGTTTGAGCAATCCCCATTTCAACATTCAAAAAAATTTAGACATGATGCAACAGCCAACCTAACCCAAGTGCCAAGTAAAGCTATGGATGTGACATTAAGCCATGAGGCCCAAGCTCAATGGCCCATTTGGCGACCTGTCCCGTGGCCTCTCTGTTTTGAATGATATCCCCCAAAGGGGCAGAACTAACCACAGTGATGGGGTGGCCCAAGAAGTACTGCTTAAGCTTTCGGCTTGCCATGAACACCCCATAAACGAGCTTCTGCCAGTGCGGATATCGTTGCTTGGACTCAATAAGCACCTCGCTGATGTAGTAAGCCGGCCGTTGAACCGGGTGTTCCTTGCCAGCCTCTTTGCGCTCCACCATCATGGCCGCGCTGATGGCACGTGTGTTAGCTACCACATATAATAATAAGGGTTCCTTATCAATGGGAGCAGCAAGAACCAGTGTCTTAGCCAGCTGTCTCTTCAGATCTTCAAAAGCAGCGTTGGCAGCGTCACTCTAGGTGAAATCATTTGTCTTCTTCATCATTTGATACAGCGGTATGGCCTTCTCACCTAACCGGCTTATGAACTGGCTTAGAGCAGCAATGCGACCCGCCAAACGCTGAACATCATTGATACACGCTGGTTTGGCCGGAGAGGTGATGGCTGTCAGGACCCCGACTCAATGCCACATCGATCTAGCATGTAACACCTCATATCACTTTGCGGCCTCACGCACGGTATTCCCACGGGTGTCGCCTTACCTTTGCCCGGGACCGTTTGCGCCTTTTGGCACACGTATACGACAGTGTCGCTAGCATCCATATGATAAGGAGCCCGGGCTGACATGGCTAGTCGTAAACCCAAAGTGGCACAGACTTACAGGGACAGGCATCCATGACCCAGCATCGAATGTGTCGGTCATCAGCGAGTGAATCCAGGCTGTAGCACTGGGCTAGCAGGACTCCGGTGAACCGGGCTGTAGCGGGCTAACAGGACTCTGGTATTCATCGCGTGACATTTCCCCGAAGGGACAGACACAGGAACGAAGAAGGACACATGCCGGCCAGCCTAAGTGTTCCGGAGCAGTAGCAAGCTACCATGGCTCAGTGAAACACTAGGAGACATTTCCCCGTAAGAGAGGCTACTAAAGATAAACAACTAGATGGTCAGATCCCACACATACCAAGCATTTCAAAACATACACACAATATGCTCGATATGTGCAAATACAACATGGCATCACAACATGACTCTATGACTCAAGTATGCAATAGGCTTCGAGGAGCAAGATATTACAAACAGGGGTCTCATGACCCAACAATCAGAGCATACAAATCAAAGCACAAGGGGAAGCTATCATGTCTGGGTACAGACATCTATAACTGAAAAAGGCTGAGAAGCCTGACTATCTACCAGATCCTGCCGGGGGCACAAGATCGTAGCTGAGGTAACAAGCTAAACGTCGAAGTCCACGCGGAACTACTAGTGAGACCGAAGTCTCTCTGCAAAAACATAAAATAGGCAAACGTGAGTACAAATGTACCCAGCAAGACCTACATCAGAACTATCTACATATGCACCATTATCAACAAAGGGATGGTGGGGTTTAACTGCAGCAAGCCAGCTTTGACTCGGTGGCTATCCTAAACTACGACTGCAAGCGACTCTTTTGAGGTGGCGCACACGAGTCCACATATTCACCATATCAATACACCACTATGGAACCGCTCCCGTCTCCCTACGAGAACGCCATCCATAGCACTCACGCTTATCTTGCGTATTTTAGAGTATCCACTTTCAATTGTCTATGAACTGATATAAGCAACCCAGAAGTCCTTTTCCGCGGACACGGCTATTCGAATAGATGATGTTAACCCTGCAGGGGTGTAATTCTTCACACACGCTCTCACCACTTACCGCCGTTTACACGACATGTACTCGGCAACCTTCAAGCGGAAGCCCAACGTGGGTGTCGGCCACGGCCTGCCTAAACACTCAAGTCTCTAGTCCAGGTTTATCGCCTATTCGGGTTCCATCCATGAGGAGATCCGGCCGGAGTTTCGCTCACAGCCCCAAACGATGTGAACAGGGTTCCGTGACACCAAACGGGCGCCCGGTTTACCCGGCCACGTGCCTACCGCATCACAGCCCACCCCTACGGTCAGCGCTGCGCACGGCCTCCAGCATACTACAAACACCAGAAACTACTTGCAACTCCTGGACAGAGGACAAGGGTGATCAAGAAGCCGAGAGGGTCCATTGGTTTCGGGCCCAATGCATGGTAGTAGCTGAATCATGGATCACAAACACAGAACTCAGTTCCTGAGGACGGCTGCAATGAGACAACCCACCATGTACTCCTACATGGCCTCTC
>NC_041387.1:264326583-264334923 GCF_002162155.2 Triticum dicoccoides
GATGTTCGGGGCTTCTGGAGGGGCGTGGCTCGGTGGAGGAGGAGGAGGGGGTCAAGGCGGAGCCTTTGGGCGCATCGGCGGGGCTAGGGGTGGCCGGTGGCCACGGGTACGGCGACGATGACAGCGAGCTCCGCTCGGTGGTGTGCGCGAGAGGGGAGCAGAGGAGGGGATGGGGTCCAGGGGGAGAGAGGAGAGGTGCAGGGGGCGAGGGGGAGTGCGTGGCACTCGCAGGCGCGTCGGGGCGGCGGTGGGAAGCAGGAGGTGGCCGGGGCGCGTGGCCGCGCGCGCCGGGCGCGTGCCCGTCCTCCTGGCAGGGAGGAAGACGACAGGGGAGGAGAGGTGGGCTGGGCGACCAGTGTTGGGCCGCCAGATGGTTTGGGCCGGGTGGGCTGACAGGTAACTTCCTTCTCTCTCTCTCTGTCTTTTATTTTAATTACTGTTTTCTATTTTTCTGTAACTGTGAGGCTTTATTAAAAATACTTAGGCATCTCTAAAAATCCAGAAAATAATCAGGGGCTCTGTTTAGATTATTTTCAACAGCCCACACTTATTTTTAGAATTATTTGGGCATTTAAGATATTTACTAGCATTTAAATGCCCAAAAGCAAAGTACATATGATTTTATTCAGTGACCAAATATGTCATGGAAAAAATGTGCAACCCTCTGGTTATGGTTTCAAGCATTTTCCAGAAATGATGAACATTTTTGGAAGCCATTTGGATCACTGAAAATATTTTTGGGTTGAACCTATTTGAATTCCATTTGGTACTAGGGTTTAGGAAATCCCCATTTCAAATTTCATAAAATTTAAACATGTTGCATGGATGCTAAAGCAAAAACAAACAAGGGCTGATCTGGGGCTGTGACAGCTCACCCCCACTAAACAAAAATCTCGTCCCGAGATTCAAGCGTAGGGTAAGGTGAAGGGGAAACGCAAACTAGTACAATCTTCATGATCCAGGGTGCACTTCAAATGAACGTTGATTTGAACACCATCATTGTCTTGAGGTCTTGCTCTGAGAAATCCTGTCAACATGACATGGAGGGAAGAAGACTCTAGAAGGGTCGATCTCCTCGAAGATCGAACAACTCACGGAATGAGACATAGGACCATCTCTCGGGTTGAGACACGAGATACACATCAAGAGGGGTGGAAAGAAACGGATGACGAAGGTTCACTAGGTAGACAATAATTCCACACTTAAGAAGGTGGTAAACGATTGTCCACGTAGCGAGGAGTTGAGTTGCTATGATACCACGACGAAACATCCTGGAGGAGGGTGATTCGTAGATTATTACCCTAAGTGGCAAAAAGAATTACCTTTGATTCAGAGATCATTGAAACTCTTTATACCAGCTTGAGGCAAATCATAATCGATCATTTAGAGGGGTTCGGTAGAATGGCATACTCGGACTTGGATGATGTGGATTACCTTGTTGAAGACAACACAATGGATGATTTTTACTTACCACCGGAAATGGAAGAGACCCATGGTAGAATGGCACATTGGCGGTGCAAGCTAGGAACAAAATGCAAATGCTGGGAATGATTCTAGTAACTGGGGAGAGGCTCAACAATAGAGAGTTATCCCACTATTGGAATGGTTATAGCATAACCGAGGAAACTGAGAGGAATCCAGTTAGAGCCGATGGTAACACGTAGCGCTTGTGCGTGCTCTCAAGAACTTGAGCATTTCCATAATCATCAAGGTTTTACCAACATCCGTGTCATGGATCCTGGCAACACAACATACCACCATGATGAACAACGATGGACGATGCAGATGCATAGGAAGATAACATCAACTCAGATTTCACCCTAGCGAGGCCAAGGAAACAAAATCTGGATGATCGACCGAGAGACATTTAGCACTCCGCTTCTAATGTTCTCCTTGATGTGCTAGTGTAACCCATTCATAGAAATGGTCTGGTATCTAGGACATCAAGTAAAAGGTCGGACTTCGGGATCTCAAAATCCATAGGGGCAACTAGGGAGTAAATCCTACGAAATCCCTATGGGGAGGTGGCCAACTTCCTCAATCAAGATATTATAATAACAGGTCTTCCGGCTGGGTGTGTTGGCCACGACATCCACTTTACCGGTTATCGAGGGACCAATATTATAGTTCTTGGGAAATATTCCAACCATCATATCTTCCTGAGACTCAGATCTGGTTGGTGTTAGGATATTCCAGGCTCATCGAGTCCAGGAGGAAAAATGAAAGTTTGCAACACAATTCGACGAGATGACGTTGCGAGATTCTCGGGGAATGAACTACGATAGCAAGCTCCAAAACATGAGCTGGTTCTGCTACGCATGTGTGAACATGTGGTCTCAGACAAACATGATCACATGGTAGTCTTACAATAAAACACTACCGAGTTCTGGTTGGAAACCATCACCGTGGATAACGAAGTCCTTGCATAAGGTATACTCTTAAGAAGGAACTTCTTCTCCTTGAACAAATCAATCAGTGGCTTGGTGTGCTAGGGATACATATAGATTGAAGGTTGCAAGTCTTCAAACCACAGAATTCTTCGCACATGTGCATGACTGACTTGCGATGATTCCAGAGGAAGCAACATTGACTTTCTTGAGTTCACGGCGGCACCCTGCATCAAATGCACACGAACTAGAGGAAGTCACTTCTTACATCCGAACATATGCTTCATGAGCTAGCATGAACAAATGCTTTCAAAAATTTCCAACACTAGCTTAATGTTCAGCAAAATTATGGAGGAGACAAGGATGTTGTCAATGGGCACAACAACAATTCATCTGAGTTTCCTTTTAAAAGGAATTCCATAGTTAAGTGAACAAGTGATAGCATTGGTCAGACCCAAAAGATGTAATGGTGTATGCTCGAGGAAAATCCACGAGTAAGACAACATTACGAACATCGTTGGTTCTGACTTGATTTGACGATAGCCCACACTCAAATCAAAGGATTGATAAGACAATAGGTCCAGCAACTGATCACAAGGACCACAATGAAGATATCATCTTTCTTCAGCACACCCTACACAAGAATATCCCTTGGAACGAACTAAGTCAGGCAAGCTTTTATCTTCCAATTCTCCAAGTTGTTGTCTAGCTTAACCAACTAGCTCAGGGATATCTAACACCGATCTTGGAGAGAGGGTGGTTCACAAGAAACCAACTTGATCACGAGCTCAACATAACAGTCAGGGAACAACCTGGTAATACTTCCGAGAAGATATTCGGAAAATCACGAACCACCGGTATGTTACTAGGCTCGAGAACAATCTCGCTTTTGAGGGCAAGACGATATGATCAAATGAGTGAGGACTTGACAAGATCCTAACTCATCAATCGAAGGGTGCACCAAAATAAGAACTAGATAGCACGATCAGTCTTAGGGTGACGATTCAATAATCAATACGCTAAGAATGAGGTTATCGTCCATTTAACTACCAAGCAACAGAGTTGCTAGCAGTATTGATTTCACACGCCACGATTCACTTGTCGGCATTCTGGTTACAATAACACAGGAACCGAGGAATGAACAATGATGGCAAGAAGTATCACTGTACCAAGAGTTCATAGGATGGTGTGCAATTCCTATAACAATCCCGATATAAAGATGGTAATACTTCAGGGTAGAACAGAATCAAAAGCTGGGCTGGCATTTTGATCTGCGGAGCATGACTACCTTGACCCAATCCTAGATATGGATGAGGTACTGGAGTTCATTTCTCCTAGTCATTCTGGAATAGAATGGCTTGATGGACCACAAGAGTAATAGGCATCGATGAACGAATGCACACATAATCTTAACTATCAATTGATAGACGAGGGTCAGAAGGCAACTAAAGAGAACATCTCAAAGGAACATATAATTTTCTGAGTTGTGGATGCATAGATTAGTATGTCGAACCAAGTTCAACATATTTCTTCCGGATAACCCATGCAGAGAGGTAGGACTGGCAGAGTCACAATATAGCATGGAGAACTCATCAAAAATAATCCTGTTGTGATATTTCAGTTCAACGAGGAACTTCTGCCATAAGTAGTTCATGGTATTTGGAAGAAGGATGTACCACGAACCTCGAGGACTATCGCAAAGTTACTAATATCCTAAAGGCACTAGCAATTACTATCAACCTGAAGTAGGTAGAGTGAATCTCGGGTTCAAAACCCAGAAATAGAATACCTACTACTAAGTAGCATCACGGGATGCTTCCGGGAATAAAGGCCAGAATCATCACACTGGGAACACAATCATGGCTAAATTACTAGATGATCCCCTAGGACACCTAGGGTCATAATAATATCTCCAACATATTTGTCGAGGCAACAGAGTACCTCAACTCACCGATTAGTGTGGTTAATCTGGCCCAAAGGAACATCGGAACGGGAGGAAGGGATTTTGCAAATGCTTCAGACTACTTAGAAACCTGGGATGACTCGGACAGCATAACGGCTGTAAATGCTCAGAAAAGATTTGAGACATTCACAAAAATGGTGGCATAACCACTCAGAAGCACAATATCAAGGTTTCGAGATCAACAATTAACATACGGAAGTAGTAGGAACTGAACTGAGACTTAAATCCAACAATCTTATAAGTCCACTGATTAGTAACACGTGATCCTAATAGAAAGAAGGGATAGCCTAGTTCTTAATCCCCGTAGAAGAGAAGATGATGACTCAGATCAGAAGGGCATGAGGTAAAGGAGTAAAAAGAGCCTTACGTTCCATCCCACAATCAATTCCCCTACATATAACTAAAGAATTTCTAGACTCAACTTCGACCAGTTTGGCTTGGTAAACCTACAGGCAGTCAAGCTCTGATACCAACACTGTCAGGACCCCGACTCAATGCCACATCGATCTAGCATGTAACACCTCATATCACTTTGCGGCCTCACGCACGGTATTCCCACGGGTGTCGCCTTACCTTTGCCCGGGACCGTTTGCGCCTTTTGGCACACGTATATGACAGTGTCGCTAGCATCCATATGATAAGGAGCCCGGGCTGACATGGCTAGTCGTAAACCCAAAGTGGCACAGACTTACAGGGACAGGCATCCATGACCCAGCATCGAACGTGTCGGTCATCAGCGAGTGAATCCAGGCTGTAGCACTGGGCTAGCAGGACTCCGGTGAACCGGGCTGTAGCGGGCTAACAGGACTCTGGTATTCATCGCGTGACATTTCCCTGAAGGGACAGACACAGGAACGAAGAAGGACACATGCCGGCCTGCCTAAGTGTTCCGGAGCAGTAGCAAGCTACCATGGCTCAGTGAAACACTAGGAGACATTTCCCCGTAAGAGAGGCTACTAAAGATAAACAACTAGATGGTCAGATCCCACACATACCAAGCATTTCAAAACATACACACAATATGCTCGATATGTGCAAATACAACATGGCATCACAACATGACTCTATGACTCAAGTATTTATGCAATAGGCTCCGAGGAGCAAGATATTACAAACAGGGGTCTCATGACCCAACAATCAGAGCATACAAATCAAAGCACAAGCGGAAGCTATCATGTCTGGGTACAGACATCTATAACTGAAAAAGGCTGAGAAGCCTGACTATCTACCAGATCCTGCCGGGGGCACAAGATCGTAGCTGAGGTAACAAGCTAAACGTCGAAGTCCATGCGGAACTACAAGTGAGACCGAAGTCTCTCTGCAAAAACATAAAATAGGCAAACGTGAGTACAAATGTACCCAGCAAGACTTACATCAGAACTATCTACATATGCACCATTATCAACAAAGGGATGGTGGGGTTTAACTGCAGCAAGCCAGCTTTGACTCGGTGGCTATCCTAAACTACGACTGCAAGCGACTCTTTTGAGGTGGCGCACACGAGTCCACATATTCACCATATCAATACACCACTATGGAACCGCTCCCGTCTCCCTACGAGAACGCCATCCATAGCACTCACGCTTATCTTGCGTATTTTAGAGTATCCACTTTCAATTGTCTATGAACTGATATAAGCAACCCAGAAGTCCTTTTCCGCGGACACGGCTATTCGAATAGATGATGTTAACCCTGCAGGGGTGTACTTCTTCACACACGCTCTCACCACTTACCGCCGTTTACACGACATGTACTCGGCAACCTTCAAGCGGAAGCCCAACGTGGGTGTCGGCCACGGCCTGCCTAAACACTCAAGTCTCTAGTCCAGGTTTATCGCCTATTCGGGTTCCATCCATGAGGAGATCCGGCTGGAGTTTCGCTCACAGCCCCAAACGATGTGAACAGGGTTCCGTGACACCAAACGGGCGCCCGGTTTACCCGGCCACGTGCCTACCGCATCACAGCCCACCCCTACGGTCAGCGCTGCGCACGGCCTCCAGCATACTACAAACACCAGAAACTACTTGCAACTCCTGGACAGAGGACAAGGGTGATCAAGAAGCCGAGAGGGTCCATTGGTTTCGGGCCCAATGCGTGGTAGTAGCTGAATCATGGATCACAAACACAGAACTCAGTTCCTGAGGACGGCTGCAATGAGACAACCCACCATGTACTCCTACATGGCCTCTCACCGCTACCTTTACCAAATCGTGTTCACACACTTAGCTCACACACAGTAGGACATGTTCACACACCTCTGATTCATCCCGGATGAATTAGACCTGACTCAACTCTAAGCAGTAGCAGGCGTGACAAACAAGCATGAATGAGTAGGCACAACAGGGCTCAAACAACTCCTACTCATGCTAGTGGGTTTCATCTATTTACTGTGGCAATGACAGGTCATGCAAAGGGTAAAGGGGTTCAGCTACCGCAGCAAGTAACAAATATGTTGTTGTTGTCCTAATGCAGTAAAAGAGGGCAGGAGCGAGAGAGTGGGATTTTATCGGAATGAACAAGGGGGTTTTGCTTTCCTGGCACTTCTGAAGATAACATTGAGTCTTCATCAGTGTCAACGATCACATCATCGGTATCACGTCTATCGAGAGGGGACAAATACCGGCAACACAGAAGGGAACACAATCAATGCAATGCACAATATGATGCATGATCATGACATGGCAAAATGAATGTGTTTTGGGCTAATGCAACTAGCAACAGATTAAATGAAGTTGGTTTGAATATAATATTCAAATTCAAACTCCATATGTGATTATTCAAATGCCATTTAATTGATTTGTGCTAAACAGCAGCTATAAGTTGTTCTAACATGCATGAAAATGGTACAGATGGATTCCTTGAATTTTTCTGATAATTTTTCATATATAAATTATTTAATTTGAAGTTACGGTTGAATTTCTATGAATTTTAGAAGTTTATACAATTTTCTGGAATTTTCTGAATTATTTTAAATCCAGAAAATGGTTAACTGCATCAGCATTGCGTCACTATGACATCAGCAGGTCAACAGACGCTGCTGCTGGTCAAACCTGACGTGTGGGGTCCACACGTCAGTGACACAGGTTAGTTAACCGGGTTGATTAGGGTTAAACTAATACTAATGAAAATGTCAGCAGGGCTGGACCCACATGTCAGTGGCTTAAATAATTGACTAATTTAATTAGTGTTAACTAATCTAACACCTAAACTAATTAACAGGGGCTGGCCCCACCTGTCATCGACCCAGGGGGGGTTCCGCCGTGGTCAAGTGGGTCAACTCACCGGCGGCTTGACGCCGGCGAGGCCAGCCGCGGTGGCGAGCCTCGGGTTTTGCCCACAGGGCTCGGTTTGGCGTGTGGAGCACAGCTTCGGGATGCGGACGCTCGTCCGCATCCAACTGTGGTGTTGGCGCGGCCGGGGAGTGGCCGGAGTGGTGCCGGCGACGAGCTCGGCGGCGGCCGAAGCTCGGGTGCAAGTGGGGATGGGGCTGCGGTGCACAAACGAGCGCGGCGAGGTGCCACGGAGGCTCTACGCGATGCGGGGAGCGCGTTGGGCGCATGCCCGGGACCAAATGGTCACCGGAGCTACGCCGACGTTGAGCTCAGGCGGCGGCGCGTTTCGGCCATAAAGGGGGCGACGGCTACGGCGATCAAATGAAGCGGGGAAGAGGGGGAAAGGGTGGAGGAGCTCACAGCGATCACGAAGAGGGGCTCGGCTTGCTCGGGAACGGCCGGAGTTCCACGAATTTGGGCGACAGCGACCGGCGGGTCCGAGGTAGGAGATGAGCCCGGAGAGGATGTTCGGGGCTTCTGGAGGGGCGTGGCTCGGTGGAGGAGGAGGAGGGGGTCAAGGCGGAGCCTTTGGGCGCATCGGCGGGGCTAGGGGTGGCCGGTGTCCACGGGTACGGCGACGATGACAGCGAGCTCCGCTCGGTGGTGTGCGCGAGAGGGGAGCAGAGGAGGGGATGGGGTCCAGGGGGAGAGAGGAGAG
>NC_041387.1:264335213-264403332 GCF_002162155.2 Triticum dicoccoides
GATGTTCGGGGCTTCTGGAGGGGCGTGGCTCGGTGGAGGAGGAGGAGGGGGTCAAGGCGGAGCCTTTGGGCGCATCGGCGGGGCTAGGGGTGGCCGGTGGCCACGGGTACGGCGACGATGACAGCGAGCTCCGCTCGGTGGTGTGCGCGAGAGGGGAGCAGAGGAGGGGATGGGGTCCAGGGGGAGAGAGGAGAGGTGCAGGGGGCGAGGGGGAGTGCGTGGCACTCGCAGGCGCGTCGGGGCGGCGGTGGGAAGCAGGAGGTGGCCGGGGCGCGTGGCCGCGCGCGCCGGGCGCGTGCCCGTCCTCCTGGCAGGGAGGAAGACGATAGGGGTGGAGAGGTGGGCTGGGCGACCAGTGTTGGGCCGCCAGATGGTTTGGGCCGGGTGGGCTGACAGGTAACTTCCTTCTCTCTCTTTGTCTTTTATTTTAATTACTGTTTTCTATTTTTCTGTAACTGTGAGGCTTTATTAAAAATACTTAGGCATCTCTAAAAATCCAGAAAATAATCAGGGGCTCTGTTTAGATTATTTCCAACAGCCCACACTTATTTTTAGAATTATTTGGGCATTTAAGATATTTACTAGCATTTAAATGCCCAAAAGCAAAGTACATATGATTTTATTCAGTGACCAAATATGTCATGGAAAAAATGTGCAACCCTCTGGTTATGGTTTCAAGCATTTTCCAGAAATGATGAACATTTTTGGAAGCCATTTGGATCACTGAAAATATTTTTGGGTTGAACCTATTTGAATTCCATTTGGTACTAGGGTTTAGGCAATCCCCATTTCAAATTTCATAAAATTTAAACATGTTGCATGGATGCTAAAGCAAAAACAAACAAGGGCTGATCTGGGGCTGTGACAATGGCCTTGATCTTCTCCGGGTTAGCCTCGATGCCCCTGTTAGAAACCAGAAAACCCAAAAGCTTGCCTGCAGGCACACCAAAAGAACACTTGGCCGGGTTAAGCATCATTTTGTAAACCCGAAGATTGTCAAAGGTTTCCTTAAGATCATCAATCAAGGTCTCATTCTCTCTGGATTTCACCACTATGTCATCCACATAAGGATGAACGTTGCGCCTAATTTGATTATGAAGACAATTCTGCACACATTGCTGGTAAGTCGCCTGGGCACTCTTGAGCCCAAAAGGCATTGAGACATAGCAGAAGGCTCCAAACGGAGTAATGAATGTCGTCTTCTCCTGGTCCTTAACTGCCATCTTGATCTGATGATAACCAGAGTAAGCATCCAAGAAACTCAAATGCTCACAACCCGCTGTAGCATCAATGATTTGATCAATACGAGGGAGAGCAAAAGGATCAGCTGGACAAGCCTTTTTTAAGTCCGGGTAATCCACACACGTACGCCAAGCGCTGTTTTTCTTAAGCACAAGCACCGGGTTAGCCAACCACTCTGGATGAAAGACTTCGATGATAAACCCTGCTGTTAAGAGCCGGGCTACCTCCTCACCAATGGCCTTCCGCCTCTCCTCATTAAACCGCCGAAGAAACTGCTTGATCGGCTTAAACTTTGGGTCAATATTGAGAGTGTGTCCAGCGAGTTCTCTCGGTACACCTGGCATGTCAGAAGGTTTCCATGTGAAGATGTCCCGGTTCTCACGGATGAACTCAATGAGAGCGCTTTCCTATTTGGGATCCAAATTAGCACTGATACTGAACTATTTGGATGAATCGTCTGGAACAAAATCAACAAACTTAGTATCATTGGCCGACTTGAACTTCATGGCCGGCTCATGTTCTGTGGTTGGCTTCTTTAAAGATGTCATATCTGCCGGGTCAACATTGTCCTTGTATAATTTTAACTCTTCTATCGCACAGACCAACTCAGCATAAGCCACGTCACCTTCTTCACATTCCAAGGCCACCTTCCGGCTCCCATGCACCGTAATGGTTCCCTTATAACCCGGCAGCTTGAGCTGCAAGTACACATAACATGGCCGTGCCATGAATTTGGCATAAGCCGGCTGCCCGAACAGAGCATGATACGGGCTCTTGATCTTGACTACTTCAAACGTCAATTTCTCGGCTCTGGAGTCATATTCATCCCCAAAAGCTACCTCCAATTCGATCTTACCGACTAGATACGCCGATTTACCGGGCACGACTCCATGAAAGACAGTGTTGGACTACTTAAGGCTCTTATCAGTTAGCCCCATGCGACGGAAGGTCTCATAATAGAGGATATTGATGCTACTGCCTGCATCCATGAGTACTTTGGTGAATTTATATCCACCCACCTGAGGGGCCACCACCAGGGCTAAGTGACTTGGATTGTCAACCCGGGGAGGGTGATCCTCCCTACTCCATATGATAGGCTGCTCAGACCATCTCAAGTAACAAGGAACTGCCGGCTCAACCGCATTCACAGCCCTCTTATGAAGCTTCTGGTCTCGTTTACATAAACTGGTGGTAAACACATGATATTGTCCACTATTCAACTGTTTTGGATTGCTCTGGTATCCACCTTGCTGCTGTTGCTGACCGCCCTGGCCGGATTGTTGGTTATACCCACCTTGGTTGCCATGGGAATTTTGGAATTGGGATTTCACCCGCCGCCCGGGCCATGAAAGCCGCTGCCACCTGAGCCGCCGCCCTGCCCATTGTTACCATCAAACATGTTGGAATTTTTGAAGGCCTTCATGATCATATAGTCCTTCCATAAATGGGTAGCCGGCTTCTGCTGAGTGCCGTGTCTAGGACATGGCTCGTTCAACAATTGCTCAAGTGTGGGGCCTGACCCGCCAGACCAGGGAGGTGGCGTCCCTTTGTGTTGTTGGTTGTTACCCTGCGTACTGGTGTTAGCCACAAAATCCAAACTACCGTCAGCCTTACATTTATTACCTCCTTGATTTTCCGGGTTGTGCTGAGGACCCTTGCCATTGCCATTCTTCTTTCCCTTCCCTGCCTTGTCATCATCAGACTCGAGATCCTTGGTACTATCAGAGTCGGCATACTTGACCAGAGCCGCCATCAGCGTGCCCATATCATTACAATCACGCTTGAGGCGCCCCGGTTTTTCTTTCAGAGAGAACAAATGGCAATTTTTCTCCAACATTAAGACTGCAGAGCCGGCCTCCATCTTATCAAATGAATGTATTATGGCTTTAACCCGGCGCACCCAATGGGTTGTAGACTCGCCCTCCTCTTGCTTGCAATTCGTCAGATCCACGATCGACATGGGCTACTTGCACGTCTCTTTCAAATTCTGGATGAACCGGGCCTTTAGCTCCGCCCATGAACTGATTGAATTCGGTGGCAGGCCCTTCAACCAAGTGCGGGCGGTCCCATCCAACATCATGGTAAAGTACTTAGCCATTGCAGCATCACTGACCTCCGGGCTGTAAGTCAGCCGTGTAATTCAGCACCTTCCTAGGTCCCTTGAAATCTTTGGGCAAATTCTCATTACGTAGAGCCGACACTAGACAGGGGTCTCCTCCGGTCCTGGTGGCCACACCTGCCTTGATAGAAGTCGTCGGATAGGCCGGATACGGCTGGTAAGCCGCCTGCTCAGCCGCCTGCTGGGCCACTCGCTCAGCCTCTTGACGTATCCGGTCTTGATCTACCAAGTTAAAGGCCTCATGGCGTGGCGGGTTATGCCCACCTGGCTGGTCACGGCACCTGACGTTGCTTGAAACGGCCGCTGAATCCATGTGCCTACTATAACTCGGGCTTCGTCTTGGACGAGGGGTTGAGTGGATCCTATCCCAGCTGTATGAGTACGCCTCCTGCTGTGCCAAGGCCGTCTGAAGAAGTTCTCTGACCCGGCGGGTTTCAACCGCTGCCGGCGAGTCACCATCAATTGGGAGAGCCGCCAATCATGTCGCTGCCGCTATCATGTTCTCCAACGGGTTAGAATAGTGACCCGGGGGTGTCGATACATACTGAGGTGGCACCGTGTTTACGCGGGGAGGTCCCATCACCTGCGGTTGAACCGGTGCACCGTCCCCGGGTGTTGCAACACGGTCCGCTCCTGCACGTGGAGAGAGCCACGGCGGGTTACCTGTACACAGGGAGAGCCACGGCGGGTTACTGGGCCCTGCTCCTGGTGTGTGAAAGAGGTTTCGAGCGTCATAAACCGGGGGGAGTCGAGACTGAGCCTTCTGATGCCTTCTCCTCATGACCTCATTAGACGCGTTCTGATCTTGCGTGAGCTGGAAAGTCTGTGCCTGGATCTGCTGAGCCCGAACATCCAGAGCTGCCCACTCTGCAGTTATCCTGACATCTTCCGCTGCTAGGTCTTCCTTAGCATGCGCCATATCCAATTTTACCTGTGCCACCTCCTCATCATGACGAGCTTGGTCCGCCAGGTTGACCACGGTGGTTAACATAGTGGTCAGCTTATCTATAAGATCCATCAGCACCTGAGCCGGCGAGCGCACATGGCCTCCTGCCCTGGCTGCTGCTGCCCCGGGGGTCATGGCTGCCGCAGTTGTGGTGTCTTGGATAGGTTGTGTGCCGGCCATGAAGATCCCAACCCGGCTCGGCGGCTCAAAGCAATCCGGAATACTGCTGCCACCAGAACAGCCCCCGAGCCTGTCGTCTTGCAGTTGATACAATGAATCTGTCTCCTCTGTGGATGACCCGCCATCAGAGTAGATGGACGTCTCACCGCCAAATGCCGATCTTTCAGAGAGCCCTTCATGGATGCATCCCACAAAGGCATGCTTCACAGCAGGCGGAGCCTGGGCGGGTTTCGCGCGCTGAGCCGTTTCGACGAGGTCGGTGCAAATGTCCGGCTCAGGTCCCGACTCACCGATCTTGCCGATAAAGACGTGAATTCCGCCGAAGGGGACCCGGTACCCGTACTCAATTGAGCCGGCCTCGGGGCCCCAGCCTGCGTCGTCGCTGTAGAGCTTGCCACAACGACTCTTGGTCATCCGGCCCACAACATATCCCTTGAGTCCTTCGAAGCTGCCCTTCAAGAACTCAAATCCACCGTGCGCTGGCCCCATGGTGGGCGCCAACTGTCGTGGAATTTACACGGCATATGTCCTAGAGAAAGGACTTAGTCGTGGATCCATCGCAACTAGGAAGCTTAAAGGGGTTAATTCGGGACAAAGGACACGAGGTTTATACTGGTTCGGCCCCTTACGGTGAAGGTAAAAGCCTACGGTCCAGTTTTGAGTGGGATTGCTTATGTCTCACCAGGGAGCGAATCGCTGACCTAACTCTCGAGATGATGTTACTTGCCCTGAACCGCCGCCGGGTCGTCCCTTTATATACAGAGGCCGACGCCCAGCGGCTCTACAGAGTCCCGACCGACTTATAAACAGTGTCCGGCTCGGTCTCTTAATATTTCTTGTCTTACAACACAAGTCACGCATACATGGCGGTTTATCACTACGGACCTTAAGTCGCCTCTGGGCTTTGGGCCCTTACTGAACCGCCATCTTCTACCTTGGTTTTGGGCTTCAAGAATACTCATAGGTATAACCCGGTCCCTCCTGGGCGGGTCATACCTAATAGTTATATCCCCAACAATCATACTACATTAAGATTGTCATACTCGGTCATCTTGGATTATATCATCAGGACACCATACATATAGCATACTTGGGATAAAAGTCGTTGCAACTTTCTTAATAGGATGTCCACAAGTCTCATATCCCCCTTTTGTGCAATCACGCTAGCTTCTCTCTAGAGTTGTGCAACAAGAGCATTTTCCGTCGATTCCACATTTTGAGCTCATTTTTTGTTGCACGACCTCATCTACCTTTCTGTGTGTGTGTTTCCGTGTGCCACTATTTTCTATTGGGCTACTTGTTGCATTTGCAAATTGGCGAATCTTTTCCAACATTATAGAGTCTCATTAACAATTACAGAAATTTTCCACCATCTAACCAAGCTCCACCAAAGTCTTTATTTGTGTAGGTGTGAGAAATTGACGGGAACCGGTACCAATTGTGTTGTTTCCTTGTTACATCATTGAGTGATCTTTGATTCATTCTGAACATCGGTCAAGGTACATTTGGTATAGTTCTTCTCTTTCTTCCACTCACACATTTACTTGGAATGATGGAGAGGCCAAGAACTTCTACCAACCCACTCTTTATAGAGCAAGATGAGGACCCGAACATCTACGTCACCAAGAACCACCTCTTTGGCGCGCAACGAGCTTTGCAGCAAGAACAACAAGCATTGGGCGACCGCATCGATAACCTCACCACTGACTTCCAACATTTCGAGCAACATACAAGAGACTACTTCAACAGTAAGCTCGATGAACAAAAACAAGAGAACAATGCAAGAATGGACGAGATTCATGCCTTTTTGGTCAACCGTTCTTCTACCACTTCGTCCTATTCAAGGAGGAGCTACTCGAGTCGATGTTCCGACAACACCATCTCCGGATCAAGTACACCGACATTGAACACTCTTTGTCAAGCCGCGTGCCACGACCATCAAGCAAACCGCGATCCTCTACATGGCAATGATTGATGTCAAGAGCAACTTGAAGATCAAGAACATCAACATCGTCAAAATCAAGCTACCCATGCGCAAGCACAAGAAAGATAACGCCAGCGCCAACAAGAGGAAGAGCCAGCACGCCAACACCAAGACGAGCAAGACGCTGAAGCCCTATGTCAACAGCAACAAAGGTGTGAAGCACAAGCCATTCAGGCGCAACGTTGCCTACTCGCAACCAATCATGCCGCCACCGCCCGTAGCCGACGTGTTTGAGAAGAAGAAGAAGCACTTTGCGAGGAAGTCCAAGAGCGATGACGTCAAGCACGATTGCAACGACAAGCTCCACAAGCTCCTTCACAAGCTCGACAAGAACCACAAGTTCGCCAAGAGCAACAATACAATGGGAATCTTCCACGCCAAGAGCAACTTGAGGTCGACAACCCTCCATGTAAATGGCGTCATCACCCCCGACCCCAACACAATGAAGAGCAACACTACGGCAAGCTCAAGTTCACCATGCCCAAGTTCTCCGGAAGCAACGACCCCGAAGAGTACCTTTCATGGGCATTGAAGGTTGACAAGATCTTTCGTTTGCACAACTATGAGGAAGATAAGAAGATTTCCATGGCATCCCTTGAGTTCCAAGACTATGTCCTCATTTGGTGGGAGCAAGTCATCGAGCGTCGTGAGGAAAGAGGTGAACCACCCATCACAAATTGGGATCAAATGAAGGATGTCATGAGAGCGCGCTTGTGCCAACCTACTACAACCGCGACCTCTTGAGAAACTTACAACTACTCAAGCAAGGAACAAAGAGCGTTGAGAATACTACAAGGAAATGGAGATTGCCATGATACGAGCTAATGTCACGGAAGATGATGAGCAAACTATGGCATGCTTCCTGAATGGATTCAACCACCCTATCAAGAAGATCACCGACTTTCAACCTTACTCCAACCTCATCGAGCTAGTGCATCAAGCTACCAAAGCGGAGTGACAAGTGCAGGATGTCTTCAAGTACGCCAAGTACTCTTCCAAGAACTGCGGCTCCAACAACCGAGCTTCAACGACTCCAATGCCTTCTACATCAACCAAACCGTCTACAAGCAATGACGATAAGTCAAGTTATAAGAAAACTTCGACAACCTCAAGGCATCCTCCTACTACAAGTACCTTCAAGCCGCGAGCTTCATCATCTACAACTCCACCAGATGAGACCATCAAGCCAAGTTACATCAACTGCTTCACATGCGGCGGCCGAGGCCACAAGTCCTTCGAGTGTACCAACAAGCATACCATGATCCTTGATGATGACGGCACCTATGACTCCATGAGTGAAGAGGAAATGGAAGCCCTTGAGAATGTAGCCATGCACCAGCGTGTGAATGAAGAATAAGATGATCAAGTCTTTTGTGACGAAGATTCAAGCCTCTCTCTCGTTGTCTCCAAGGTCTTGACACTTCAATATCACCAAGACGAAGACCAAAGATGCCATATCTTCCACATCAAGGCGGGCATCAATGGAAGGTCCATGAAGGTCATCATCAAAGGAGGAAGTTGCCATAGCTTGGCAAGCAAAGAGATATGTTCCATGCTCCAATTGGTCAAGATGAAGCACCATCTCCCCAAACGTCCAATGGCTTAACCCGGCACTATTTAAGTGGAGCACATGGTCCAAGTTTCCTTCAAGATCGAAGCATGTGAAGACACTTTGGAATGTGACATGGTTCCCATGTGCTTTTTCCATCTCCTTCTTGGACGACCATGGCAATTCGACTGAGGTGTCATTCACACTAGACAAACCAATGACTATAGCTTCAAGATGAAGGGAAAGGAGTACGTGCTACAACCTATGTCGCCAAGTCAAGTGATCGCCGACAAGCAAGCAACCACACATCATGGACAGAATAGTGAGAGTGAGCCACCCAAAAGGGAGTGAGAGCCACAAGCCAAAAATGAGTGCCTCCATGATGAGCGACAAGAAAAACCTAGTGTTATTCGCTACCAAAAGTGAGATGAGAGAAATGTGTGAGAACCCATCAAGTGTTATGCACTATGTCCTTTTGTGCAAGGACGAGGCAATAAAAACTAACACCTCTCACAATCTACCTTTAGTGTTGTCTTCTCTATTGCAGGAATTCCAAGACGTCTTCCCAAATGAACTACTCCAGGACTACCTCCACCACGAGGCATTGAACACCGCATCGACCTCATACCCGGAGCCCCTCTTCCTAACAAGGCATCATATCCCAAGGAAGAAAAAAAAGAGATCCAATGGCAAGTACAACAACTCGTCGACAATGGCCATGTATGAGAAAGCTTGACCCCATGTGTCGTCTCGGTAATCCTTGTTCCAAAGATAGACGGTACATATCACACGTGTTCCAATTGTCATTCTATCTATGCTATCACCATTTGTTACCGCTACCCCCTTCCATGCCTTGATGATATGTTCGATGAGCTTAGCGGATCCACCATTTTCTCTAAGATTGATCTTAAGAGTGGCTATTACCAAATTCGCATCCAAGAGGGTGACGAATGGAAAACCGCGTTCAAAACAAAGTTTGGCTTATATGAATGGCTAGTTATGCCAATGGGCTTATCCGAAGCACCCAGTACATTCATGCGAGTCATGCATTTTGTTCTTAGGCCCTACATTGGTGTATTTGGTGTGGTCTACTTTGATGATATTCTTATATTTAGCAGATTTCTCAAAGATCATGTCACCCATCTTAGAACTATTTTGCAAACTCTTAGAAAAGAGCGCCTTTATGTTTATATGGACAAATGCCTTTTTGGTGTTGATAAGCTTGTTTTCTTGGGTTTCGTTGTGTCTTCTAAGGGTGTTCATGTAGATGAATCTAAGATCAATGCTATTAAAACTTGGCCCCAACCAACCAACTTGCAACAAGTACGTAGTTTTCTTGGTTTAGCCGGTTTCTATCGTCGATTCGTGAAGGATTTTAGCACCATCGCTTTACCTTTACATGCTTTGAGCAATAAAAATGCACCATTTGTTTGGGGAGCATCTCAAGATACCACATTCAATGAGCTTAAGAATTTGCTTACACATGCCCCTTTGCTTGCATTACCCAACTTTGATAAACCATTTGAGATACATTGTGATGCTAGCCGTTGCGGATAGGAGGTGTGTTGGTGCAAGAGAAGCGCCCCATAGCTTACTTTAGTGAAAAACTTTCCGGAGCACAACTTAATTACCCCATCTATTACAAGGAGCTAGATGCTTTAGTGAGAGTATTGCATGTTTGGGAGCATTATCTCCGCCCTCATGAGTTCATTCTTCACACGGATCATGAAACACTTAAGTACCTTAAAGGTCAAACTAAGTTGAACAAGCGTCATGCTAAGTGGAGTGAATTCATTGAGTCTTTTCCTTATGTCATCAAGTATACAAAGGCAAAGAAAATGTTGTGGTGGATGCTCTTTCCCGTAGATGCAGGCTTGTTACCCAACTAGAATAGAATTTCATTGGCTTTGAGCACATAAAAGACTTGTATGCGCATGATCCTACTTTTGGTATTCCTTATGCCAAATGTTTGACACATACATCTTGGGAACGCTATTACATCAAAGATGATTATCTTATGAGAGATGACAAACTATGTATCCCCGAGTCTTCTCTTCATTTGTTACTTCTGCAAGAGGCTCATGGAGGAGGAATTATGGGACACTTTGGACATGACAAGACATTTGCTACGCTCTCAAAGAACTAATTTTGGCCCAAGATGTTCTGTGACGTCTCATGGTTTACCAACCGATGCTCTACATGTCGCAAAGCTAAGTCTAAAGCTCAATTCCATGGTCTCTATATGCCACTTCCTATTCTGTATCACCCATGGGAATATATTAGTATGGACTTTGTGATGGTTTGCTTCGAACTCGAAATGGCCTAAAATAGCTCATTTCATCCCATGCAACAAGATAGACGATACTTCACACGTTGCAAATCTTTTTTGTAGGGAAATCTTGCACTTACATGGAGTGCCAAAGACTATTGTCTCGGACCGCGACGTCAAGTTCCTAAGCTACTTCTGGAAGATCTTATGTGCCAAGCTCGGAATCAAGCTCTTGCTCTCTTCGGCATACCATCCCCAAACTGACGGCCAAACGGAGGCCACGAACTGGACGCTATCTACTCTCCTATGCGTGTCAATCAAGAAGAACATCAAGGAGTGGGAAGAGTGTCTACCCATCACCGAGTACGCCTACAATCGAGCACGACACTCTACTACTGGCAAGCCCCCCTTCGAGGTTGTCTATGGATTCAACCATTGTCCCCATGGGACATCCTACCTCTACCACTACAAGAGCGCATCAACATGGATGCAGGTGCACGAGTGAGTTACCTCAAGAACATTCATGAAGATACAAGGCATACCATCATGCACTAAGTACAACGACTCACAACCAAGCTCAACATCAACAACCAACCCCATGATATTCAACATTAGAGATCTCGTGTTGGTACACCTTCGTAAGGACCGCTTCCTCAACGAACGCAAATCCAAGCTTCTACCTCAAGCTGACGGACCCTTCAAGGTGGTAGCACGCTACAACAACAGTGCTTACAAGATCGATCTCCCGCGCGACAAGTACAACGTGAGCGACGTCTTCAACGTCAAAGATCTCTTTCCATACGATGGTGATGAGGATTTCGATTCAAGGTTGGATCTTTCCCAAGGGGGGAGATGATGCGGAGCATCCCACGGTTATCCCCATGGACCTACCCACGTCTCCCACGACACCACTTGGACCAATGACAAGAGCTCGGGCAAAGGCTACTGAAACTAAAGTGAACTCGCTCCTCTCCGAACTACCACTTTCTTCATATGAGACATGGTTACTACCTCAAGCGGAGACCATATGTGTGATCAAGTACTTGGACAAAGGCCATGGAGCAGTTGCACCTAATGGACAAGATGGCGAGCACACCAAGTACAAGGAACAAGAAGAAGAGTTGTCCGAAAATCTCCAGCCACCGGACGACAGGACCAATCCGGACGCCCGACGCCTGAAGCGCCAGCCAGCCAGCCAAGTCCTAGCCATTGAATAATACTGCGGCCAGACGACTGACGTGGACCGGATGTCTGACGCCTCCCAGCCACCGGACGACCAGCCCCTCTAGACGACCGGTGGCACACAACAGAAGGGAAATTAACAGTAATCCTAGACCCTCGGACGAACAACAACGGGACGAACGACGGCCTCCGGATGTCCGACGCCACCTTATCAGAGCCAAAACACCGGACGTCTGACACCTACCGGACAATCGAACCCTCGCGAGCCACTGGTCGTCCGGTAGCTGCCGAACGACTGACGCATGCCTGTGCACAGTGTGTTGGGTCGAGGCCATGTACCCTTTCACCCCCCTAGACTATATATACTCCTCCTCCTCCCTCTTATTAGGGTTACCATAGGTTTAGCTCATTTGAGAGATAGAGATTTGCTCATCCACTTGATACTTTCTCCTTCGGAGACCGCGGCCTCTACGGAGAAGATCCCCCAAGTGGATTCAAGACCCCTCACCGGAAGATGACTCAAGACTTCCTCATGAAGAAGAACTACCACCTCTTGTATCGCTGCTTGTTGCGTTTGGATCTTGTATCAGCCTTTATGTTCATGGATCTAGCACATGTGTGATCATTTTCGCTGATTTGAGTGTTCCCCCTCGTGTTTCCCCTCGTGCTTCCCCTCGCTTTCTTCGTGTTCTTCGTAGGATCCCCTCCATTTAGTGAAAGATTGGCCCTAGGGTTTCCACCCTACATCAGATAGGCCTGAAATTTCAACGATGCTCACACAAAAGATAATAATTGGAACACAAAGAGAGCATCATGAAACATGTGACAAACACATTTAAGTCTAACTCTCTTCCTACGCATAGGAATTTTATAAGCGAAAAAATTGCAAGGACAAGAGATATCTAGTATCTGCAAAGGAGAGGAAAGAAGCAATAGCCATCTCAACATAACGAGAGGTAATTTAGTAACATGATAATTTCTACAACCATATTTTCCTCTCTCATAATAATTACATGTAGGATCATAATCAAATTTAACAATACAGCTATCACATAACATATTCTCTACATGATCCACATGCATGCAAACTTGACACTCTTCGAAAATAGTGGGAACGTCATCAAATAAAGTCAGAACCTCTCCAAACCCACTTTCCATATTATTATTACATCATCAAAAATATAAGATTGAGCACTCTCCAAACATGTGGCATTATTATTACATAAAGTTGATGGTCTTACAAACCCACTTTCCATATTATTATTACAAAATTTATTGTCAATATCATATTCATCATGAGGCTTAAATAATTTTTCAAGATCATAAGAAGAATCACCCTAATCATGATCATTGGAATAAGTAGTGGACATAACAAAAATTAGCATCCCCAAGCTTGGGGTTTGCATATCATTAGCACAGTTGATATTAATAGAATTTATAATACCATCATTGCAATCATGCTTTTCATTCAGGGAGCTATCGTGAATCACTTTATAATACCGTCACACTTTTCAAATTCATGAATCTCAAGCAAAACTTCGTAGAGATAATCTAGTGAATTCAAATCACTAGCAATTGGTTCATCATAATTAAATCTTTTAAAAAGATTAGCATGTGGATGAGGATCCATAACAATAGATTTTTAGCAAGCGAAGATGCAAGCAAATAGAAGGCACATGGTAACACAAGCGAAGAGAGCAAACAAGAAAACACGCAAAAAGGAAAATGAAAAATATTTTTGGATTGTTGCAAAAACGTTTTAGAAGTGGGGGAGATGAAAAGGAGAGGCAAAATGGCAAAAAAAGTAATTGCAAGGAGATGAGAGTTTATGCATAGGAACCTGATAGATGTTGATGATGTCTCCCCGGCAAAGGCGCCAGAAATTCTTCCAGATTGCTTGTATCTGCGTTAGTATTTCCCCGAAGAGTAGAGGATGATGCAGGAGAACAACGGTAAGTATTTCCCTCAGTTATGAAACCAAGGTTATCAATCCAGTAGGAGAACCAAGCAACACTATATAAACAACACCTACACACAAATAATAAATACTTGCAACCCAACACCTAAGAGGGGTTGTCAATCCCTCCTCGGTATTGAGATAGATAAAATTGTATGAGATGTGATAAATAGATCTAAAAAAACTCCAAATAAAATAAATAAATAAAATTGAACAAGGTATTTTTGGGAATAACAGATCTGAAAATAATATGATAAGAAATAGACCGGGGCCCATAGATTTCACTAGTGGTTTATCTCGAGAAAATAGCATACGGTGGGTAAAAAAATTACTATTTGGCAATTGGTAGAAGAGCAAATAGTGATGAAGATATTCAAGGCAATGATCATGTATAAAGGCATCACGTCCAAGATTGGTAGACTGACTCCTGCCTGCATCTACTACTATTACTCCACACATCGACAGCTATCCAGCATGCATCTAGTGTATTAAGTTCATGGAAAAAAGGAGTAATGCAATCATAATGATGACATGATGTAGACAAGATCTATTCATGTAGGAATGGACCCCATCTTTTTTATCCTTAATGGCAACGATACATGCGTGTCATGTCTCCTTCTGTCACTGAGAATAAGCACCGCAATATCGAACCCATCATAAAGCACCTCTTCCCATTATAAGAAAAATCAATCTAGTTGGCCAAACCAAACAAAAGTTTCGAAGAAGAAATACGAGGCTATAAAGATCATGCATAAAACAGTTCAGAGAAGACTCAAATAATATTCATAGATAGAACTGATCATAAACTCGCAATTCATCGGATCCTAACAAACACACCACAAAAGTCAATACATCAAATAGATCTCCAAGAACATCGAGGACAACATTGTATTGCAGATCCAAAAGAGAGAACAAGCCATCTAGCTACTGCCTACGAACCCATAGACCTGTTGTAAACTACTCACGAATCATCGGAGGAGAACCAATGAGGATGATGAACCCCTCTGTGATTGTTTCCCCCTCCGGCAAGGTGCTACAAAAGGGCTCTCCTAGGGTTTCTGTAATATCGTAGTATTTACAGAGCTAAGAGGCGGTGGAAAAGATCACCATGGGCCACACAAGGTACCAGGGCGCGCCTGGGGCCTGTGGCGCGCCTTGGTGTCTTGCAGGCCCCACAGGCCTCTTCTCATACACCTCCTGGGCTCCCTAGGTCTCTTGTGGGTAGAAAAAATCTCCAAAATATTTTGCTGCATTTGGACTTCGTTTCATATGGATACTCAGCGAAGTAAAAAACAAGCAAAAAAAACAGCAAGCGGCACTGGCACTATGCCAACAGGTTAGTCCCAAAAATGATATAAAGTTGCTAGAAATGAATGTAAAACATCCAAAAATGATAATATAACAGCATGGAGCAGTCAAAAATTATATATACGTCGGAGACTTATCAGATATCGTATCAAACGAAGTCCAAATGCAATTAAATTTTATGAATAATTGTTTTGAAATATATGTGTTTTTTGGGAGGTGGAATCAACGCAAACAGAGGCCCACAGCCTCCACAAGGCACCAGGCGCACGGTGGTGTGTGGAGAGAACCTGAAGGTCGGTTGCTTCCCTTCTTTGGTCACAAAAATATAATATCTGGAGAAAAATCGTGTTAAAATCTCAGCCCAATCGAAGTTATGGATCTCCGGGAATTTAAGAAACGGTTTTCGGCCAGAAAATAGGAACGTGAATTAGAAGAGAACATGGAGAGATCCAATCTCGGAGGGGCTCTCGCCCCTCCACCTCCATGGCGGCCATGGACTAGAGGGGGAACTCTCCTCCCATCTAGGGGGAGGCCAAGGAAGAAGAAGAAGAAGGAGGGGGGCTCTCTCCCCCTCTCTCCCGGTGGCGCCCGAATACCGCCGGGGCAATCATCCTGTGACGGCGATCTGCTCCAACAACTCCGTCATCTAAACCAACAACTCCATCACCTCCCCCCATGTAATTCAGCAGTGCACTCTCCTGCAACCCGTTGTACCCTCTACTTAAATATGGTGCTTTATGCTTCATATTATTATCCAATGATGTGTTGCCATCCTATGATGTCTGAGTAGATTTTTGTTGTCCTTTCGAGTGATTGGTGAATTGCTATGATTGGTTCGATTTGCTTGTGGTTATGTTCCTATCGTTTGGTGCCCATGATATGAGCGCGCGTGTGGATCACACCATTGGGTTAGTTGTATGTTGATAATACTATGCATTGGAGGGCAAAGTGATAGAAGCTTCTTCCTACCATAGAAATTGATTTGTACGGGATTAAAGGGGGACCAATACATCTTAATGCTATGGCTGGGTTTTACCTTAATGAACATTAGTACTTGCGGATGCTTGCTAATAGTTCCAATCATAAGTGCATAGAATTCCAAGTAAGGGATGAGATGCTAGCAGTGGCCTCTCCAACATAAAAACTTGTTATTGGTCTAGTAACTTAGCCAATTGCTTAGGGACAATTTCACAAATCCTACCACCACTTTTCCACACTCACTATAATAATTTAATTGTACTTTAATTAGAACAACACCTACCTTTTATTTCTACATTCTTTATATTATCTTGCAAACCTATCCCTTCACACCTACGAAGTACTTCTAGTTTTATACTTGTTCTACGTAAAGCGAACGCTAAGTGTGCATAGAGTTGTATCGGTGGTCGATAGAACTTGAAGGGAATATAACTCCTACCTTTAGCTCCTCATTGGGTTCGACACTCTTACTTATCGAAAAAGCTACAATTGATCCTCTATACTTGTGGGTCATGTAGACCTTTTTCTGGCGCTGTTGCCGGGAAGCAATAGCGTGGGGTGAATATTCTTGTGCGTTCATGTTTGCTTTATCACTAAGTAGATTTTATTTTGTGCTCTTGTTTTGAATCTTTATTTATGGTAGGAAATGTAAAATACCGAAAGAATACGTGTACCTACTAAACTAATGGTTGAAGAACCACCCAAAATCCATCATACTGCTGAAGCTTTCTACATGGATCATCTTCGATCCCTATGTGCTCGTGCTAAAAACACAACTAGCTTAGTTGAGGGAAAATCATTAAATCAGCATGCTTATTTTGTGTGACACCGCTTATCTCAAAAAGGGAAACTTCTATGGCATCATATTAATACTATGCATTTCTATGCTTGGAATTTATGTGAAATATATGATTTTACTTGAAGTTCTGAAGACCCTAAGAAACACCTTCCCTACCAATGTGAGATTAGTTGAGGGAGTTCTGGACTAGGGGGTGTCCGGATATCCGAACTATCATCATCGGCCGGACTCCAAGACTATGAAGATACAAGATTGAAGACTTCGTCCCGTGTCCGGATGGGACTTTCCTTGGCGTGGAAGGCAAGCTTGGCGATACGGATATGTAGATCTCCTACCATTGTAACCGACTCTGTGTAACCCTAGCCCTCTCCGGTGTCTATATAAACCGGATGGCTTTAGTCCGTAGGACGAACAACAATCATACCATAGGCTAGCTTCTAGGGTTTAGCCTCCTTGATCTCGTGGTAGATCTACTCTTGTAACACACACCATCAATATTAATCAAGCAGGACGTAGGGTTTTACCTCCATCAAGAGGGCCCGACCCTGGGTAAAACATTGTGTCCCTTGTCTCTTGTTACCATCCTCCTAGACGCATAGTTCGGGACCCCCTACCCGAGATCCGCCGGTTTTGACACCGACATTGGTGCTTTCATTGAGAGTTCCTCTGTGTCGTCACCGATAGGCTCGATGGCTTCTTCGATCATCATCAACGACGTAGTCCAGGGTGAGACCTTTCTCCCCAGACAGACCTTTGTATTCGGCGGCTTTGCACTGCGGGCCAATTCGCTTGGCCATCTGGAGCAGATCGAAAGCTACGCCCCTGGCCGTCAGGTAACTTTTGGAAGTTTGAACTTCATGGCTGACATCCACGGGGACTTGATCTTCGCTGGATTCGAGCCACAGCAAAGTGCGCCACACTGTCATGATGGGCATGATTTAGCTCTGCAGCCGGACAGTATCCTGGAGGCCGCACTCGAGCCCGCTCCGATCTTCAATTCAGAGCCGGCTGCGCAGATCGAGGACGGATGGCTAGACGCCGCCTCGGGGGCTGCAACCTCTACGGCGATAGAGCCGAACACTGACCTTGTCCCTTATGAAGCTCGTGACTCCGAGGTGCCGGACTCCTTGCCGGACTCCGAACCTCCCGCGCCCCCTCCAATCGAATCCGATTGGGCGCCGGTCATGGAGTTCACCGCAGCGGACATCTTTCAACACTCACCTTTCGGCGACATCTTGAGTTCGCTAAAGTGTCTCTCGTTATCAGGAGAGCCCTGGCCGGACTGCGGTCAGGACGGTTGGGATGCGGACGACGAAGAAATTCAAAGCCCACCCACCACCCACTTAGTAGCCACTGTCGACGATCTAACCGACATGCTAGACTACAACTCCGAAGTCATCGATCGTATGGACGACGATGCCGGAGACGACCAAGAACCAGCGCCTATCGGGAACTGGAAAGCCACCTCATCATATGACATATACATGGTGGATATCCCAAAGGATGGGAATGGCAAAGGAACAGCAGAGGATGACCCCTCCAAGAAACAGCCCAAGCGCCGGCGTCAGTGGCGCCGCTCTAAATCCCGCCACAGCAAGAATGAAGATTCCGGCACCGGAGATAATAACACACCAGACAGTGCCGAAGACAACCCACTCCAGCAAGATTCAGCACAGGAGGACGGAGACGCCAGCCCTCATGAGAGAGCGGCAGAAGAAGAGGTAGAGGATTATATGCCTCCCTCCGGAGACGAGGCAAGCCTCGACGATGACGAATTCGTCGTGCCTGAGGATCCCGTCGAACAAGAGCGTTTTAAACGCATGCTTATGGCCATGGCAAACAGCCTCAAGAAAAAGCAGCAACAGCTTAGAGCTGATCAAGATCTGCTAGCTGATAGATGGACTGAAGTCCTCGCGGCCGAAGAGCATGAGCTCGAACGCCCCTCCAAAAGCTACCCTAAACGCAAGCTGCTCCCCCGATTAGAGCAGGAGGCGTATGAACCTGCATCACCAGCAGACAATACGGCTGATCGACCACCCCGTGGTCGCGACAGAGAGGCCCCTAGGCCCTTCACTAGAACCGTACCCCAGCATCGCTCGAAAAGCACAAGGCCACAGGGGAACGCTCCGGACTTGCGAGATATATTGGAGGATAAGGCAAGACAATCAAGATCGATCTATGGATCGCGTGGGCGCCCCATGATACGTGACGACAACCGTCGCGCCGGACACAGTAAGTCTGGCTGGGCCGAACAAAATAGACAAAGCTCTTTTGAGCTCCGTCATGATATTGCCCAGTACAGAGGCGCCGCACAGCCACTATGCTTCACAGATGAAGTAATGGATCATCAAATCCCCAAAGGGTTTAAACCCGTGAATATTGAATCTTACGATGGCACAACAGACCCCGCGGTTTGGATCGAAGACTATCTCCTTCACATCCACATGGCCCGCGGTGACGATCTTCAAGCCATCAAATATCTCCCCCTCAAGCTTAAAGGACCAGCCCGGCATTGGCTTAACAGCTTGCCAGCAGAGTCAATTGGGAGTTGGGAAGACCTGGAAGCCGCATTCCTCGATAACTTCCAAGGCACGTATGTGCGACCACCAGACGCCGATGACCTAAGCCACATAATTCAGCAGCCAGACGAATCGGCCAGACAATTCTGGACACGGTTCTTAACCAAGAAAAACCAAATCGTCGACTGTCCGGATGCGGAGGCCCTCGCGGCCTTCAAGCATAACATCCGCGACGAGTGGCTTGCCCGGCACCTGGGACAGGAAAAGCCGAAATCCATGCCAGCCCTCACATCACTCATGACCCGCTTCTGCGCGGGTGAGGACAGCTGGCTAGCATGCAGCAACAACCTCAGCAAAAATTCTGGCAGTCCGGATATCAAGGACCGTAATGGCAGGTCACGTCGCAACAAAAACAAATGCTGCATTAACGGCGATAATAGTGAAGATACGACAGTCAATGCCGGATTATGAGGCTCTAAACCCGGTCAGCCGAAAAAGCCATTGAAAAGAACTACTCCGGGTCCGTCCAATTTGGACCAAATACTCGACCGCTCGTGCCAGATACATGGCACCCCCGAAAAGGCAGCCAACCACACCAACAGGGACTATTGGGTATTCAAGCAGGCAGGCAAGTTAATTGCCGAAAACAATGACAAGGGGCTGCATAGCGATGACGAGGAAGAGACCTGACCGTCGAACAATAGAGGAAAGAAGGGTTTCCCCCCACAGGTGCGGACGGTGAACATGATATACGCAACGCACATACCCAAAAGGGAGCGGAAGCGTGGACTCAGGGATGTATACACGATGGAGCCAGTTGCCCCGAAGTTCAATCCATGGTCCTCCTGCCCGATCACTTTTGATCGCAGGGACCACCCCACCAGCATCCGCCACGACGGATTCGCCGCATTGGTTTTAGACCCAATCGTCGATGGATTTCACCTCACCAGAGTCCTGATGGACGGCGGCAGTAGCCTGAATCTGCTTTATCAGGATACAGTGTCCAAAATGGGCATAGACCCCTCAAGGATTAAACCTACCAAGACGACCTTTAAAGGCATCATACCAGGTGTAGAAGCCAATTGTACAGGCTCAGTTACACTGGAAGTGGTCTTCGGATCCCCGGATAACTTCCGAAGCGAGGAGTTAATCTTCGACATAGTTCCGTTCCGCAGCGGCTATCATGCGCTGCTCGGACGTACCGCGTTCGCAAAGTTCAACGCGGTGCCGCACTACGCATACCTCAAGCTCAAGATGCCAGGCCCTCAAGGAGTCATCACGGTCAACGGAAACACTAAACGCTCTCTTCGAACGGAGGAACACACAACGACTCTCACGGCAGAAGTACAGTGCAGCCTCTTAAGGCAATTCTCGAGTCCGGCCGTTAAGCGACCGGACACGGCTAAATGCACCCGGAGCACCTGGCACGTTCCGAGCACGCGTAGCAGTGCGGCCCCAACCCCAGCCCCTGTAAAATGTCAAGACAGGTCCTTCGCGTACACCATTACGCTCTGAAGATACCATGGGCATGGGGAGAGGGGCACGACCACGATAGGCCCAGAATGCGGCTCAACCACACCAGGGGCTCTCAAGTGTGTCATTCTTTTTTCTCTTTTTCCTTTTTATTTTTACCCACAGGACTCCGTTCGTCAGAGGCCCTGTCCGGCAGCAAACCTGTCGAACTCACGATGCAACAACCAGGGAAGGAGAAAGGCTACAACGAATATCCAGGTGGTCTCCATTACGAGCATTAAATCTGTTTTATGCACCATTCCGCAGCCTACCCCTGGAGGGGGACATGTTTAATAGTCCCATCCCTTGCTTATCGCACCATTTGTATCATTCTGCACTTACAGCAGTTTTTCTTGAATAAGTAATGCAGCACCTTTTTGCTTCCAATTGCATTTCTTTCTTATACATATGTTCATTTATGACATATTGCATCCGTACATTTTGGTACGGCTAAATACACCAAGGGCTTATGTTTCCCGCATCATGGTGTGATAAGTCCGAACACTTTCACAAGTGCGGCACCCCGAACTTATAGCATTATATGCATCGGCTCCGAATCATGTCTTAGGTCAATAGTTGGGTTTGCCCGGCTCCCATGTTTTGGTACCTTACGCTCCATTGTATCGGCTAAGGTAGCACTGGGAGAACCACTGCGATTGCGCGCCAGTTGAGCTGGGCGAGCGCCTTAGTGGAGAAAGCTAAAACTGACCATCATGATGAGGCAAGAGCTGGTCGCTGTTCGAGAGGTTTTTTGCGAGTCCCTAAAGACTTATGCCGCTTAGAGCGAGGAGCCGGCTTTTGTCCGGCCCAGGCGTGGATAGCGCCCCAAATTAGGCCTTCCGAAGATTAGGGGCTTCGCCGAAATTTAAAACTATAGAATTCTATGGCTAAGTGAGAGTGTTCAAGCATTATAAGTCCAGTTGCCTCGTTCGTTGTGTTGAGCGCCTCCCTAGATGGACCCAAAAATGGGAACAAGAGTGCTCAAGTTTATCCCGAACACCCCAGCACTCGTGGCATGGGGGCTGAAGCCGACGACTTGCCATCTCTCAGATTTGATAAACAGCCGCACAGAAGGTAATATTTTAAATTAACAAGCGTTGCTTAGCGCATATGAACTAAGTTTTCAGTGCACAGGATAACAAAATGCGAGTCTACTCAAATATTACATCTTTGGAGCACTCACCCGCAATAGTGCGGGCACCCTTCAGCACAGTATTATAATACATCTCGGGAGTACGATACTCCTTGCCCTGCGGTGGCGCGTCCGTCACAAGCTTCTGAGCATCCATCTTGCCCCAGTGCACCTTTGCGCGGGCAAGGGCCCGACGGGCACCTTCAATACAGGCGGAGTGCTTGATGACTTCCACCCATAGACACGCGTCCACCAGTCGCCGCACTAGGCCGAAGTAGCTCCCAGGCATGGCCTCCTTCGGCCACAGCCGAACAATGAGGCCCTTCATGGCCTGTTCGGCCGCCTTGTGGAGCTCGACCAGCTGCTTCAGCTGGTCGCTAAGGGGCACCGGATGTCCAACCTCAGCATACTGAGACCAGAAGACCTTCTCCGTCGAGCTCCCCTCCTCGGCCCGGTAGAACGCGGCAGCATCGGACACGCTACGAGGAAGATCTGCGAACGCTCCTGGAGAGCTCTGAATTCGGGTAAGTAACAGGTAATTAACACTCACATGCTTACTTTGCATGAAAAATGCCTTACCCGCCGCTATTTTCTTCAACTCCTCGATTTCTTGGAGGGCTTTGTAGGCTTCGGCCTTAGCGGCTTTGGCACTCTCAAGAGCCGAGGCAAGCTCAGACTCTCGAGTCTTCGAGTCACGCTCCAGGCTCTCATGTTTTTCCACGAGATCTTGGAGCTCTTGCTGTACCTCCGCCACCCGCGCCTCCTGCTTCTCTCGCTCGGTGCGCTTCGCGGCCGCATTACGTTCGGCCGCGGCCACCGCCTCCTTCAGGGTCGCCACCTCGTTAGTGGCCCCTGCAATACCCACATTATCCTTGTCATTCTTCTTGCAACCAAAATCCTTTTCTGTAAGGTACAATTTTAATAAGGTGTTACTCACCTTCCTTGTCCTCGAGCTGCTTCTTGGCATGGCCGAGCTCGTTCTCGGACCGCTCGAGGCTTTGCTTCAAAGCATTGACCTCCGCAGTCAATGCGGCATAGGTCAGCAGCGCAGCCTGCAATCCCATATTGACATATTTTTTATGACTCATGCGTATATCTTTTTAGATCCTCAGTCCGGCTTTTCTTTCCGAACACCGAACCGAGCATCAGGGGCTACTGTCTATGCGGTACTATTTTACATATATCAAAATTCTTACCTCAAAGCCTGTTAGAAGGCTGCTGCAGGCTTCGGTCAGCCCGCTCTTGGCGAGCTGAACCTTCTGAATCACCGCACTCATAATGGTGCGGTGTTCCTCTTTGATGGAGGCGCCATTGAGCGCCTCCAGCAAGCTATCCGGCGCCTCCGGTTGGACGGAGGCTACCGGCGTCACGGTCTTGCCCTTCTTACGAAGGGGCCGCCCGCCGGACACCGGAGCCACTATGGGCTCCGGGGCCGAGTCCGGTGCAAAGTCCGGGAGGTTGTTTTGCGACACCTCTGGGGCCTCCTCCTCCTGGTGGGTCCCTTCCCGGGATCCCACCTCGGCATCGTCCGCGTCACGGGGGGTGGAGGCGGTCGGAAGAGAATCCATATCCGACGCACCTAAGGACCCGCTCGACGAAGCAGGAAGATCATCCTTGGGCGGACTGCAGGGTTGTATGTGGCATTAGAAAGACATCGCGTGGCCAAAAAGAAAAACCATGAAGTTATTCGGGAGTCCGGATACTTACGATCTCGCCAGGGGCTTGGCCCTTGGAGGCCAGTCCTCGTCGTCGTCACTGGCATTGGCAGAGCAGTCCGGGGAAAGAGTTTTTCCCTTCTTGGACCCTTCGGCCTCCCTCATTGGGGAGGCCTTCCTTTTCCTCCCTCCCCCCACTGGGGGAGAGGCTTTCTTCTTCTCCTCCTCACCTTTGTGAGAGGAGTCGGCCTCGGAGTCGTCATCCGATAACACCTGAAAACGGGAACTCTTCCGAGTGCCCGTGGCCTTCTTCTTGGCCTTCTTCTCCGGCACCACGTGGGGTGCCAGAGCCAGCAGCCCCGTTAGGCGGGCGTCCGTTGGGTCCTCTGGCAATGGGGCCGGACAGATAGTCTGTTCGGCCTTCGTCAGCCAGCCCGGTCAAAGGAAAGGGAGTTTAGATCCCGCATAGAGTCAAACTATGGAAAACAAGCGTCCCGTAAAGGACAAAATTGCTTACCTCATCAGCTGGATGCTGCGAGCTGAATCCGCGATCTTCGGTAGCGGATGCGGGAGCCTCGGCGCCCTTGAACAGCACCTTCCAGACATCTTCGCACGTAGTGTCGAAGAGCCCGCTCAAAGTCTGGTGCTGCGCCGGATCGAACTCCCACATGTTGAAGCCCCGTCGCTGGCACGGGAGAATCTGGCAAATGAGCATGACCTGGACTACGTTGACGAGCTTGAGCTTCTTGTCCACTAGCTTTTGGATACAGGCTTGGAGTCCGGTCAGCTCCTCCGAATCACCCCAAGTCCGGCCGCTCTCTTTCCAGGAGGTGAGCCGTGTGGGGATGCCAGATCTGAATTCGGGGGCCGCTGCCCATTCAGGGTCATGCGGCTCGGTGATGTAGAACCACCCCGATTGCCACCCCTTGATGGTTTCCACGAAAGTGCCCTCAAGCCAAGTAACGTGGGACATCCTGCCCACCATGGCTCCGCACTCCGCTTGGCTGCCCTTCACAACCTTCGGCTTAACACTGAAGGTCTTGAGCCACAAGCCAAAGTGGGGCTGGATGCAGAGGAAGGCCTCACACACGATGATAAACGCCGAGATGTTGAGGATGAAATTCGGGGCCAGATCATGGAAATCCAGGCCGTAGTAGAACATGAGCCCCCGGACAAAGGGATGGAGTGGGAAGCCCAGTCCGCGGAGGAAATGGGGAAGAAATACTACCCTCTCATGGGGCCTGGGGGTGGGGATGAGCTCTCCCTCATCGGGGAGCCGGTGCGCGATGTTGCTGGACAAATATCCGGCGCTGCGCAGCTTCTGGATCTGTCCCTCCGTGACGGAGGAGGCCATCCACTTGCCTCCCGCTCCGGACATAGTTGGAGGAGGTTGAGGTGAGATGTGCGGACTTGGGCGCTGGCGCTCGAGTTCGCGGAGATGGATAAGCCAAGGAGGAAGAAGGCGCGGGTAAAAGGGTTGGATCTTTATCCCCTTATATGGGCGGACACAAACATGCGTCCCCACCGGCCTGATAAAACTCGCTTATCCCCCAAGCGCCGCAATCAATGGCGTGGTGGGGTTACCCATGTCCGTATTGATGGGAATCCCGGAATAAGGGGAACATGATCTCTGCTTCGACAAGACGTGCCAAGGAAACCGCTTCGCTAAACGCGCTGAGGTGGTACAATAAAAACAATTCGAATAAAGGCTTGGTAGTGGTGTGACATCACGCCACGAGATACGTCAGCAGATTGAACTTGTGTAAATGTTATTCTCTCTACGGTGTTATGTGGAATTTATTTTGCAGAGCCGGACACTATCCTGATGTTCACAATTTTCTATAAATTATTCGAAGGAGGAACCCGCCTTGCAATGTCGAAGACAATATGCGCGCCGGACTCGTCGTCATTGAAGCCTGGTTCAGGGGCTACTGAGGGAGTCCTGGACTAGGGGGTGTCCGGATAGCCGAACTATCATCATCGGCCAGACTCAAAGACTATGAAGATACAAGATTGAAGACTTCGTCCCGTGTCCGGATGGGACTTTCCTTGGCGTGGAAGGCAAGCTTGGTGATACGGATATGTAGATCTCCTACCATTGTAACCGACTCTGTGTAACCCTAGCCCTCTCCAGTGTCTATAAAAACCGGATGGCTTTAGTCCGTAGGACGAACAATAATCATACCATAGGCTAGCTTCTAGAGTTTAGCCTCCTTGATCTCGTGGTAGATCTACTTTTTTAACACACATCATCAATATTAATCAAGCAGGACGTAGGGTTTTACCTCCACCAAGAGGGCCCGAACCTGGGTAAAACATCGTGTCCCTTGTCTGCTGTTACCATCCGCCTAGACACATAGTTCGGGACCCCCTACCCGAGATCCGCCGGTTTTGACACCGACATTAGTCATAATGGAATCATATCTTCTTATGCTAAAGGTGTTTATAATTACTATGATATTGAACAAATTGAAGAGTTTGTTGATTTTAAGGGTGTTTATGTAATTGCTTCTTTGATTGAAGAGTATGATGTTACACTTTACAAATCTGAAATTTTTTCCATACTTAAATATTGCTATGAAAACTATGCTTCCAATGCTTATGTTAAACCATATACTAAGGACTCCTCCGTTGTCTAGGAAGAGAATAATATCATGCAGAAAACTATGGAAGAAGAAATTGATGAAATTGTGAGCTCATTAGATGAAATAGTTGAGGAGGAGAGCGAAGAAGAAAAGGAGGAAGAGCGGATTGATCACCCGTGCCCACCTTCAAATGAGAGTAACTCTTTATCCCATAAATTATTTAATTTCCCTTCATGCTTACCGAAGGATGAATGCTATGATAATTACTATGATCCCGTTGATTCGTTTGAAATATCCCTTTTTGATGAACTTGATGCTTGCTATGCTTCTGGCCATGATGCCAATATGAATTATGCTTCTGGAGATGAACTTGCTATAGTTCCTTATGTTAAACATGAAATTGTAGCTATTGCACCCAAATATGATAGTCCTATTATCTTTTTGGATTCTCCCAACTACACTATATTGGAGAAGTTTGCTCAGATTAAGAATTATGTTGATGGGTTGCGTTTTACCACTACACATGATGATTTAAATGAATATAATATGCACGTGCTTGCTACTACTACTTGAAATTATTGTGAGTAAGGAACAACATCTCCGCCTCTCTATATTTCCATACGATAAAATTGCAAGAAACTATTTATGCTATGCATCGACCTTTACTTTGTGTGCATGAATTTTTCTTTTATGACATGTCAATGCATAGGAAGAGAGTTATAATTTGTTGTTACATGAAATATATTGCTTTGTGCTCACTATGAAATTAAAAATCATTGTTAATTAAAATTGCCTTTGATATACCTTGGGATTCGGGTGGATCTATTAGCTGAGCACTTTATGCCTAGCTTAATGGCTTTAAAGAAAGCGTTGCCAGGGAGACAACCAGGAAGTTTTAGAGATTCATTTTATTCTTTTGTGTGATTTCATGAAATTTAAAAACAAAAAATATAGAGGGGAACATAAAACTACAAAAGGAAAGTGAAAGTGAGAAAGACAAACACCGCTCAAGTGGGGAATTCCTTGAACTTTGTTCATCCCATGGAAAATTTGTGATTCTTGAATTACAGAAAATTTTCAACAAAAGTAATTATCCCCTTGTACAAATCCATTGTATTATAAAAATAATATGCCAAGATTTGCCTTTAGGATGTTTTGATTGCTTTTTGGTATGCGCGGTGCAAAAACAAAAACTTTCATCGTAGTCTGTGAATGTGTATTTTCTACTGCAACGTGAAAAATTCTAGAAATTTTATACATCAATGGCACAAAAATTGTTTATTTTGTCCTAATGTTTCATAATTTTTCGAGTTACAAAAGTATAGTCAATATTCAGATTGCTACGGACTGTTTTGTTTTTGACAGATTCTGTTTTTGATGCATTGTTTTGATGGAACTATGGAGTGTATCGAGTTGTATAATCCATGGAGAAGTTAGGATAAAGTAGGTATAATGCAAAAATAAAATATGAATGGGTTTGCAGTAGTACTTAAAGTAGTGATTTGTTTTACTATGCAAACGGATCTCATGGGAGGTTTGTTAAGTTTTGTGTGGATGAAGTATTCGAAGATCGAGGAGGTCTTGATATGAGGAGAAGGAGGAGAGGCAAGGGTTAAAGCTTGGGGATTCCCATGGCACCCCAAGTAAATATTCAAGGAGACTCAAGCGTCTAAGCTTGGGGATTCCCCAGAAGGCATCGCATCTTTCTTCAACAAGTATAGGTATGTATCGGTTTTTATTTTGTCCACATGATATGTGTAAATCTTGAAGCATCATGCGCCTTTTAGTTTTCTTTTAATAATGCACCATGCTAGTATGAGATAGTCCTTGGTTGATTTATAGAATGCTCAAAAAATTCACTTATATAACATCCCAAAATTCTAATTTTTGGAATGTTATATTAACTAAGTAACTATGTTTGTTTGTTGGATTGTTGTGTGATTGATTGAGTGCAATTGAGTGAAATTTGAAACTTTTTGGAAAAAAATTCTAATGAGAGGGAATAAAAGGACTTTGCCAAAATTTTCCATTTGAATCGTTATTTAATTTTAAGTTTGAATCGTGTCAAAAATTCTTAGATAAAAACTTAAATATGAGAGGAGGAAAATGACACTCCAAAATCAGAGAGAAAGTTTTGTTCGATATTCAAATTTGGAAACAGAAACTATTGGCAATTTATCTGAAATCGAAATTCCCTTTCATTTTGGAGTTATTGCAAAAAAATCATTTTTAAAGTATTTTATCTGGCCATGAAAATATGTTCATGTTTTAGAAAATTTTATTCTAAATTTTTTGGTATATTATATCCCTGTATGGTATTTTTATTTTATTTTATTTTTTGGTCTATGTCAAAAAAAGACAACCGCACGCCAGGCCTGGCCGCGGCCCAGCCAGCAGGCCAAGGCCAAGCCGAGCGCTAGCCAAGCAGGCACGCGAGGCCACTACCCTCTGGTGCATGAGTCCGAGGAGGCCAGCGCCCACGCTCGCCCGACCCTCTCTCCCTTCCCCACGATCGCTGTCAGAAGGGCCCCACCTCTTCTTTCTTCTCCCCATGAACCGAACAATACAGAAACCTACACGTACACGTACCCAAAGCTGCCGCCACGTCCAATCCTCTTGGAAACTCTATCTCCAGTCTTCCCCTCATCCAAAGTTGTCCTATACATAGGCACGACCCTCCTCTTCTGATTCCCCTTGAAACCCCTCACCACCGCACGCCCTCGCCATTTGGATCTCGCCGGAGTTCACGCGGCTCACTGGGCAATTCCTACGCGTGTAAACATCTTTGTAACTCTTCCTTCCATAGTGATGTGGAGCATATTATGGTCATCTCCATGTAGACCTTCATGGCACCTCAAGCCCCAAGTGGACCTACCAGACTTCTGGTGAACCTGCTTATCTTTGAGATTTACATGAATATCCATTGGACTTGGTTGCTACCTCACCATGGAACATTGTGCATCATTAGGTACGAGGACGACCGCCACCAAGCAGCTAGGGAGCATCCCGGAGGCCACGGAGAAGGACCCCAAGGCCACAAGGAGGAAGAAGGAGTGCAACAAGATCAACTCTGCACCTCCTAGGCGACCCCGTGCCCACGGGCCTTGCAGACCCTGTGCGCATGGACTACACAAGGAGTTGGCGCTGGAGCACCCCATGTGCACGGGCTTCTACCATGCCCATGGGACCCCCGTGCCCACGGGCCCAACTTACCTCCTGCGCACGGGCCCTTCAGGATGGACATCTGTGATCTCCTGTTGGGTCTCCACTTTGTCCCTCACCTCCAGCCACCTATATATACCCCTCTCCCTCCTCCATTTAGACTTAGCAAAGGATATGACATGATCTATGTGAGATTTGCTCCTTGTACCCCCTCTTGAGAGAGAGACCTCTCCCATGGAGATCATGACCTCCATTGGGAACATCCCTAGTGGATACAAGACCCATCTAGGGAAGGATCCCCATCATAGGATCACCAAGACCTCACCTCCTTAGGAGTGGGATGAACTCTACCTTGTGCTAGTTTCCCTTTGTTGTTCATGTACCTATGTGGATCTTGTGTGGATTTGATTCTAGTGGATGTGTGATTTGGGCTTGTTCTTGAGTGTTCCTCTTGTTTTCTCCCTTGGGTTCTTAATATTCTTGGGGATTCCCCCTCCAATTCATGAAAGATCTCCATCTAGGGTTCCACCCTACAACATTATGGTATCTAGAGCCACGTTGATCACGAAATTGGAGCCTCCCCTCTTTGTTTTCTAGCCTAATTTTTCTCGTTCTTGTCCAATTTCGAAAATCCCAACAAAAATAGCCCCAAAAAATTTCTTGAAATTTGTTGGTTCTTGTGAGATTTTTTGTGTTTGATACACAATTTGGATGTTTGGCAAGTGGATCTAGCTTTCCCCCATCCCCCTACACAATCCCCCACCACGAAATCCATCAATTTTGGCCGGAAATCGTGAACTTTCCGCCACCCCATGCCCACGGCCCCCTGCAAAGTCTCTGGTGACCCCGTGTCCTCGGTACATGTACCGTGCGCATGGGACCCTGGGTCCACGGGCCCTAGACCCCGTGCGCACGCCCCCCTACAACAGCCACGAGCACTTCACTGTTTCGGCTCTAACTTTTGCATCTGGAGTACGTTTTTTACGTTCTTTAGCTCGTTGAGTAGCTATTGACATACCCCGCCCACCTAGATAGGTTCCCACATCATTTGACTCCATCAATATTTTGACATTTTGGCATCTTTGCCTAGGCCCTCCACCATATCATCCACAAAACCACCATAGCTTGCCGCAACATAACCCATTTCGCTCCATATAGCATTTGTGGTTGTTTGAGTTGTGACTCGAGTCTCCTAAGGTGTTTTGGCCACTTAGGGACGGTTGCTTCTTCATCAACCACCTCCACCACTTACGCATTGCCATCTATGACACCACCACCGCATGTCCGCTACCACCATTTGATATTTGACATTTGAGATTTTGAGTTCGCAGTTTTTTCCATTTTCTAAGGTGTTTCTGCTACTGAGGAACAGTTCGGCTTCGACACCACCACTACTCATCATCGCTACGGTACCGACATCGACAACAACCACTTCATCATTTTGACACCTCGACTGTACATAAGGACGGTAACCTCGACAGCATCATTGTACATATTCCTTGCCTTTGCATTGATAGCCCCGAGCCTATTGTGAACCTTGCCTATCGAGACTAGCAAGTTGAGAATTGTTGGACCATGCTATTTGTGCACCTTAGTGATATGCTTATGCCGCATAGCTAGTTTTAGCATGCAATCATCTTGCTATCGTCATTGTGCCATAAGTCTCTCCTGTGCATATCTTACATACTTGTATCATATCATACTTGGCTCAAGCATCAAGCATATAAAAAACAGAAAAAAGCTTTTATGCAAAAGAGGAGATACAAAATATCTTGTAAGCAATACAAATAGCATTGAGCCATTTTGCATAGTACATACACTCGGACCATACATACATAGCATACTTGGGATTGAAGACGGCACGTTTACTCTCATAGGTTGGTGCACAAAGCGTATCTTGCCCATTTGAGCAATCAAGTTAGCATCTCTCTAGAGTTGTGCAACAGGAGCATTTTCCGGGGCTTCCACATTTTGAGCTCGTTCCTTGGTTGCAAGACCCCATTTATATATCCGTGTGTGTGTTTCCGTGTGTCGCTGTAGCTTTTATCTATTTGCTTTACATTGCAATTTTGTGAATATTCTGCAATATTTTAAATATCTTGGACTAACATTTGCTTGAATTTTGTGCCACTTGTCCTAGCCAAGCCACTCGATAAGCCTTAATTTGTAGGTGTGAGTGAACAAGTACGATAACAATTCTACTATTCTCTCATATCACATTGAGTGACACGGGATACATCCTCAACTTTGGGAAACGGTATCTTGGTATTGTTTATCTTATTTCCTACTCACCTCTACTCGAGTCTTGTGATGGATAGGCAAAGCACAACATTTTTGGTCCTCAACCGCATCGAGCGACTCACCATCGACATACGACACAATGAAGCAAGGAAAAGAGACTACCTCGACGACAAGTTGGACGAGCACATGGAGGACATCCAACAAGTGTTGGCCAACTACAAGTCTTCTTCCCCTTCGTCAACTTCACTGCGGAGACGTGCAAGTCGCACACCTTCTGAATGGCCACTCGACGCAAGTACCATGTGGCACCGTCATCATCTTCGAGACGCCCGCCAAGACCACGAACAAGACCATGAAGAGCGACCTTCGGGATGAGAGTTGCCTTCTCTGCCACCCCTGTGCACACGGGCCCTCGACCCGCATGCACACGGGACCCTGTGCACACGGTCTCCTGCACCCCCTTGTGCACGGGCTCTATAGCATAGCACCATCGACCCCAAGGTTGTGGCTTCATCAACAACTTCATCATCTTCACCAAGTGCCTTCAAGGCATCTTGGCCTTTGGACGTACAACATCTTAGCCTACTTCCCATGAGTAAGCCTACTTCGTCGTCATCAAGTACAAGGCGATCACCTACGAGCGATGGCAACACATCCATCTTTGGAAGCCCATCAAGGAATATGCCCGAGCATGGGAAATTCCCTTCGGTCATGGAGACGAGGCATGAGGTGCCACATCATATGGGCCTCCTACAACACGACGGCGACAAGACGGTCGAGCCATGGCCATCCCATTTGACCACGGTGACGAGCACGAACCTCTTCAACAACATGAAGACGGCGCCCAGATGGGACTCATACTCTGAGTTAAGCTACGACACCGCTCATGAGACCTTATCTTTGGTCTCGGAGGAGAGCGATGATTTTCCACATCCTACGGCATTCATCTTCGGAGGCGTTATGGATGAGGAGTTTGAGCATGGGACTATCCCTTCAACCAAGGCGGCGATAGGAGTTGAGCATGGAGACATTTGTACCTACATCTCTCTGACACCCACATATGACGAGATTCCCCAATTCCCATGTGAGGAGAGCCATCCCACCATGCGTGATATGAGTTACCCCATCATATGTGACATCGAGAGCATTTCCTATGAGAGGATGAGCGTGATCACACTAGCCCCACACATGAGAGCATGCCACCCACCGTATGTGAGGTTTAGTGCCATTTGAGTGACTCCACCAACCATATGAGTGAGAGCATCTTACCGGGAGTGAGTGAGCCACAACACTTAGTGAGTGAGGTAGTTGAGACGGCACGTGAGGCCACTGTGATTTATAATGACTTGAACTCTACTGCTAGTGTGTTTTCTTCTTTGGTGCTAGGTCTCATATACGATGACATGCCTACCCTCGATGAGTCCATAACTCCAATGGCAACGACGATGGCCACGGTGGACGATGCCCCCCCACATGGTTCCATCATGATGAAGATTACAATGACTGGATCTTCGACATCTCACCTACAACACATGAGCGATGCTCCAAAGGTAACATAGGTGATAGTGCTTCTCTTGTCCCACTAGTGGACTATATACCAGTGGTTGCTTGCATGATGTTGACACACCTATTCCCATGCTTCATGCTAGTGCGACTTCTTCATGTCATGACTTACCAATTTATGATGAATATGATGATGAGCATGTCGAAGTTGCCAAGTTGTGATGTTATGCTCCATAGGGTATCATGTGAAAATTCTATTGGTCACGTCATGTTTGATAATCCCTTAAACTTGTCATATGCTCTGAGTGAGATCTACCATATTGCATCATTTCAATCTCAAGATAGTAACTATGCATGCCCAATTAAAATAAATCCCATTTGCACTTATGGCATAGATGACAAGATGATGGTCATTGGCTTTTGTTTTTCATGCGATAATATTGCCATGCTTCCTTTACATGATTTGCGCAGCTCCTCTATAATACCATGCCATGATCACACAGAACAAAATATGCTTTGTTTTGGATTTTTTTCAATATTCTCCATGTGATATTTCCATTAACGGTCATGAGGAGACCCCCATAGTTTCCTCATACATATTAGGAGATTTTAATGCATTCTATACATTGCATGCTTCCAATAATTGCTTGCGCCATATGCATCCAATGAATAACAAAGCTCTACATATTTCTCGTGATGCATTACACAATTTGAGTCTCCATTATGCCATGCATAACAACAAACCTCTCATGATGGATGACATATTTCTATATCACGCATCTCATTTATTTGAGCATTGGCTATTTGGTGCTAACCAACACATGCATGCGCGCATCAAACGTATGGTGTGTACATCTACCACGCACACACAATTTTCCCTTTGTCTTTGTTTTGTGTAAGTACTCACATATACTCGTCAACCTCTCAATCCCAAGAGTTGATGAAACAAGCTCTTGAGAGCAATGACGATTTGGGATCATGTGAATTGTTTCTATTCGCGCAACGACATCGCGCATTCCCTCTACTTGGCTCTCCTCTTCGAGGAAATACCAATGCAGATGCAAGCAATAAATATTCTGCGAAACAAAACATGCAACAAACAGGAACTAGCACTAGGCAGTGCATCGATATGTTAGACCCAAAAATAATATATAATGTTGCCAAAAGTATATGAAAGTTGTAAAATATTGGCATGAAACAATAATAAATTATAGATACGACAGATACGTATCAGTGCCCACCGCCTTTGTAATTCCCTATCACCGATAGGTCCATATGGATAACTACATACACTTGTTGTTCATACATTCATCTCGAGTTGCTCTTGTTATTACAAGATACCCGGAAAATACTCTCTGATAATCCGAATATTTCTAAAATCTGTTGTGCCATAGCCTTGTAGCTCCTTTCCAGATGAATACACCTATGAATAATTCCTCACACTTACGGATGATCCGTTGTCAGGACCCCGATCCTAAGTCACATCGATCTAGCATGTAACACCTCATATCACTTTGCGGCCTCACGCACGGTATTCCCACGGGTGTCGCCTTACCATGCCCGGGACCGTTTGCGCCTTTTGGCACACGTATATGATAGTGTCGCTAGCATCCATATGACAGAGAACCCGGGCTGACATGGCTAGTCGTGAACCCAAAGTGGCACTAACTTACAGGGACAGGCATACATGACCCAGCATCGAACGTGTCGGTCATCAGCGAGTGAATCCGGGCTGTAGCAACTGGGCTAACAGGACTCCGGTAAACCGGGCTGTAGCGGGCTAACAGGACTCCGGTATTCATCGCGTGACATTTCCTCAAAGGGACAGACACAGGAACAAAGAAGGACACATGCCGGCCAGCCTAAGTGTTCCGGAGCAGTAGCACTCTACCATGGCTCAGTGGAAACACTAGGAGACATTTCCCGGTAAGAGAGGCTACTAAGGATAAACAACTAGATAGTCAGATCCCACACATAGCAATACATGTTACACGTACGCATAACATGCAAGTATGTGTTGTACAACATGGCATCACAGCATAACTCAATAACTCACATAGCTAAAGCTCAAAGAGCCATCATAGCCTTTATTTCAAACAGGGGTCACAAGACCCATCATACAGAGCATACAAGCAACAAGCGGAAGCATTACATATCTGGGTACAGACATCTACAAATGAAAAAGGCTGAAGAGCCTGACTATCTACAACATCCGATCAAGATCGTAGCTGAGGTACAAACTACTCGTCGAAGTCCACGAGAACACTATTAAGACCGAAGTCTCCGCTGCAGAAACATAAATAAAGCAACATGAGTACAAAGGTACTCAGCAAGACTTACATCAGATCCTATCATACATGCATGTGTATCAAGAAGGTAATGTGGGGTTTAGTTGCAGCAAGCCAGCTTTGACTCAGTGGCTATCCTATTCTACGACTACCATAAACTCTTGAGGTGATATGACGCACACGAGTCCACTAATCACCACACAATACACTACTATGGATTCATCCCCGTCTCCCTACGAGAAGGCCATCCATAGCACTCACACTTGTCTTGAGCTTTTTAGAGTATACACTTCAAGTTGTCTATGTACCATGTAAGCATCCAAGAAGTCCATAACCGCGGACCCGGCTATTCGAATAGATCATGATAACCCTGCAGGGGTGTACTTCTTCACACACGCTCTCGCCACTTACCGCCATATACACGTCATGTATCTCGGCAACCTTCAAGCGGAAGCCTGGCGAGGGTGTCGGCCACGACCTGACTAACCACACAAGACTCTAGTCCAGGTTTATCGCCTATTCGGGTTCCATCCGCAAGGAGATCCGGCCGGGGTTTCGCTCACGGCCCCAAACGATGTGTGCAAGGTTCCCGAGCCCACCATCCGGGTGCCACTCGGTACACCAGGCCAAGTGTGCCTAGTCGGTCCCAAGCCCACCCTGCCGGGTGCCACTTGGTAGAAAAATAGCACTACCTACAAACACCAGAAACTAGCTGCGACTCCTGGACAGAGACCAAGTTGGTTAATAAGTCGAGAAGGGTCGAGTTACCGGGACCCAAAGTGTGGTAGTATCGAGTCATTGGACAACATACATAGAACTCAGTGCTTAAGGACGGTTCCAGTGAGACAACCCACCATGTACTCCTACATGGCCTCTCACCGCTACCTTTACCAAATCGTGTTCACACACTTCACTCTCGGCATCAGAACATATCATAACACTCCAACTCATTCCCAATGAATCAAACCTGACACAACTCTAAGCAATAGCAGGCATAGCATGGTAGGAACACAACAATGGCTTCAATCAACTCCTACACATGCTAGTGGGTTTCAACTATTTACTGTGGCAATGACAGGTCATGCAGAGGAATGGGTTCAACTACCGCAGCACAAAGTAGCAGATGAATCGTTGTTGTCCTAATGCAATAACTGAGAGCAGGAGCGAGAGACTAGGATTGTATCGGAATGAACAAGGGGGTTTGCTTGCTTGGTAGATCAACAGAGGAGGCACTGCTTCACAGACAGGTACTCTGGAATGGTCTCCGGAGCAAGACCTATCGAGAAGGAACGGTGCCAACAATCAATACACAAGCATATGCAACAATATGATGCATGAACATGGCATGAAGATGTGATGTTGTTTGAGCTAATGCAACTAGTAATCATTTGGTTTGAAGTCCATTTGAACCAAAAGCTCAAATGCAACTCTAAAATAAGTCTCTTAATATGCCATAATGTGTTTTCTCATATTCAGCATGTATAAGTTGGTTTGTCATGCATGAAACTAGTACAGATGGAAAGATTGCATTTTTTTTGATAATTTTTCATATATAAATTATTTCAATCTGAGCTACGGTTGAATTTCTATGAATTTTAGAAGTTTTGCTAATTTCTGGAATTTCCTGATTTAAATTTAAACCAGAAAATAAATAATTGCGTCAACACGATGTCATGCCTGCGTCAGCAGGTCAACGGTGCTGACCAGGTCAAATCTGACGTGTGGGGTCCACACGTCAGTGACACAGGGTAAACAGAGGGTTAGATTAGCTTAATTAAAAGATTAGGGGGCACCGGGGCCCACATGTCAGCCTCAGGGGGTTAATTAAGCGGGCTGTTAGCTGCTAATGGCGGGCCACATCATCTCACCGGAGTTCAACGCCGGCGAGCACACAGACGCGGCGGCGCTGATTGGAACGGCGGCTCCGGCGATCAAATCGATGGCCGAGCCCATCTACGAGGAGCTGGGGCTCGTGCGCATCCAACGGTGGCAGGGGGAGGGCACGAGGTGGCCGGACTTGGGCACGGCGTCGACCTTGGTGGTGGCCGGAGCTCGGTCAGGATCGGTGACTCGATATAGAGTGCCTCTGGATGAACGGATGGGTGATACGTGCTCCTGGATCCGCGCTGAGCTTGGTGACGCGCTCAGGCATGACGTGTGTGCTCTCTAGCCGCGACGGCGACATAGCCGGCGGCGGCGAGCTCTCGGGCATGACGGCCCGACGGGTTAGAGGGCAAAATCGAGGGCGAGATTAGGGGTAAAGTGCGGCGGAGCTCACAGCGGGCCGGTAGAGCAGCTTAGCGGGCTCGGGGATGCGCTGATGACGGCGTACGGTCGCCGGAGATCTGCACGGCCGAGGGTTTAAGAAGACGGTGGTGGGGGTGTTCAGAGGCAGTGGCTGCGGCTATGGCGAACGGCGGCGACTGGCGCGTTCGGACACGAGAGAGAAGGCGAGGGAGAGGAGAGGAGGGGACCCGGGGGGAGAGCAAGAGGGTCCGGGGGGCGTGGCGTCTCCCGGGGCATCCAGACGAGGAGGGGAGAGGGCAGGCAGGCAGGGAGGTTGGTGGCGTGGCGCGGCAACGCGCGCGCGCGTCGGGCACGCGCCCATCCTCCTATCGAGGACGAAGATGACAGAGGAGGGGCCAGTGGGCTGGGCCGGCGCTGGCAGACTAGGGATGTGACAACTCGCCCCCACTTGAAAGAATCTCGTCCCGAGATTCAGGGGTCGACGGAAAAAAGGTGGGGTACTCCAATCACAGACGATCTTCTCGCTCCCAGGTAGCTTCTCTCTCGGAATGATGAGACCACTGAACCTTGAGAAACTTGATGTTCTGACGTCGAGTGACACGCTCTGCTTGATCAAGAATGCGAACCGGGTACTCTCAGTATGTGAGGTTATCTTGGAGATCAAGCATTTCGTGGTCCACTCCGCGGATGGGATCTGAGAAGCAACGCCTGAGTTGAGAGACGTGGAAGACATCATGAACTCGAGAAAGATGTGGGGGTAGTTCCAACTGGTAGGCAACATCTCCTCGTTTAGCGAGAATGCGAAAGGGACCAATGTAACGAGGAGCCAACTTGCCCTTGATACCGAAACGATGGGTACCCTTCAAGGGAGTAACCCGAAGGTAAGCTTTTTCGCCAACTTCATAAGTCATATCCTTATGATGACGATCATACTGACTCTTTTGACGAGACTGGGCTGTTTTCAAGTTCTCACGAATGATGCGAACTTGCTCTTCTGCCTCCTGGATCATGTCCGGTCCAAAGAATTGTCTTTCACCGGTTTCTGACCAGTTCAAAGGTGTTCGACATCTTCGTCCATAGAGAACCTCAAAAGGAGCTTTCTTGAGGCTGGATTGATAGCTATTGTTATAAGCAAACTCGGCAAAAGGAAGACATTTCTCCCAATCCATACCGAATGAGATAACGCAAGCTCTAAGCATGTCTTCGAGAATTTGGTTGACCCGTTCCACCTGACCACTCGACTGAGGGTGGAAAGCGGTACTAAAGGAAAGATGGGTTCCCATGGCAGTTTGGAAACTCTCCCAGAAATGAGAAGTGAAAAGACTGCCACGGTCTGAATTGATCTCTAGTGGAACACCATGAAGTGACACTATTCGAGAAATGTATAAGTCAGCAAGCTGACTAGCAGTGATACTCTCTCGAACAGGAAGGAAGTGAGCCACTTTGGAAAGACGATCAACGACTACGAAGATAGCGTTATTCCCTCTCTTGGTCCTGGGAAAGCCGGTGATGAAGTCCATACCAACTTTATCCCATTTCCATTCAGGAATAGCTAAAGGCTGAAGGGTGCCAGCAGGCCTTTGATGCTCTGCCTTAACACGACGACATGCGTCACAATTAGCAACGAAGTCGGCGATTTCTCTCTTCATCCTAGTCCACCAGAACCTCTGGCGTAGGTCCTGATACATCTTAGTGCTACCAGGATGAATCGTGAGAGGAGATTCATGCGCCTCCTTAAGAATCAACTGCCGAAGATGTTGCTTCTTGGGGACCACCAGGCGGTTCCCAAAGAGAACAACACCTCGACCATCAACAGAGAAACTACCAGCAACACCTTTGGCAATGTTTCTCTTGATCTGGGTAATCCCTGTATCATGCTTCTGGGCTTCTACGATATGATCCACAAGAGTAGGTTTTGCCACCAAGGTAGAAAGGAATCCGTGAGGAGCAATGTGAAGATTAAGCTTACAGAATTCCTCATGGAGAAGTGGTTGGCCTTGCTGCAACATGAGATTGTTGCAATAGGATTTACGGCTTAGCGCATCAGCCATGACATTGGCTTTGCCTGGGGTGTAGGTAATCCCTAGATCATAATCTGTGATTAACTCCAACCAACGTCTTTGCCTAAGGTTCAGATCCGGTTGGGTGAAGATGTACTTGAGACTCTGGTGATCGGTGTAGATCTCGCAACGTTTACCAAGAAGGTAATGTCGCCAGGTCTTGAGTGCATAGACTACGGCTGCAAGCTCTAGATCATGTGTAGGATAATTATCCTCATGTGGATGCAACTGTCGAGATGCATAGGCAATCACATGACGATCCTGCATAAGAATGCAACCTAGTCCCTGTCGTGAGGCGTCACAACAGATAACAAAGTCCTTTGTGAAATCCGGTGGCACAAGTACGGGAGCAGAAGTCAGGCGTCTTTTTAGTTCCTGAAAACTGTACTCACACTGCGGGGACCACTCGAACTTTTTATCTTTCTTGAGAAGTTCCGTGAGGGGTTTGGCTACTTTGGAGAAATCTTCAACAAAGCGGCGACAATAGCTGGCTAGACCAAGGAAACTCCTAACTTGTTTAATGGTTTCAGGTGGAGTCCAATCGAGAACAGCCTTAACTCTCTCGGGGTTGACAGCAATGCCCTTACCAGAGATTACGTGGCCTAAGTAGGTCACTTCTGGCAACCAAAATTCACACTTGGAGAACTTGGCATAAAGGCGGTGCTCTCTGAGTTTCTCTAGCACAAGTCTAAGATGTTCGGCATGCTCTTCCTCGTTCTTCGAGTAAATAAGAATATCATCGAGGTAAACCACGACGAACTTATCTAAGTACTCCATGAAGATCGAGTTCATCAAGCGGGAGAATGTAGCTGGAGCGTTGGTTAGACCAAAGGACATGACGGTGTACTCGTACTGACCATAACAAGTGACAAAGGCTGTCTTGGGAATGTCCCCGTTTCTGATCTTAATTTGGTGGTATCCTAACCTCAAATCCATCTTGGAGAAGACTGAGGATCCAGCGAGCTGATCATACAGGTCGTTGATCCTGGGGAGCGGATATTTGTTCTTTATCGTGACCAAATTAACGGGACGATAATCTACAACCATCCGGTCTGTACCATCCTTCTTCTTGACGAAGAGGACGGGGCAAGCCCAAGGAGAAGAACTAGGACGGATGAAACCTTTTTGCAAGGACTCGTCAAGTTGTTTCTTAAGCTCGGCTAGTTCTAAGGGTGCCATCTTGTAAGGTCTCCTAGAGATTGGAGCTATTCCTAGGATAAGATCTATGACGAACTCTACATCTCTGTCAGGTGGAACACCTGGCAGTTCCTCTGGAAAGACATCCGGAAAGTCACGGACTACCGGGATATCTTCAAGGTCTAGAAGAGGGCTGGCATTAAGAGAATAGAGCTGACGCTTTGCAACTCTGGTGGAGACAGTGACTATCTTGCCAGATGGGTGTGTAAGCTGAACAGATCTTGTGTAACAATCAATCTTGGCATGATGAGTTGTCATCCAGTCCATACCCAAGATGATATTAATATCTGAGGACTTGAGGGCTACAAGTGATGCAAGGAATACAAGTCTGTCAACAAGGATTTCATTACCATAGCTGATTCTGGTAGTTTGCCATCTAGACCCTGGGGTTTGGATTTCAAGCGGAGTTGGCATATCACAAAATGACATGTCGTGCAAACGAGCATAGCCTTCAGAAATGAAGGAGTGAGATGCTCCAGTATCGAATAGAACTGATGCTGGGTGACAATTGACAAGGAGTGTACCAAGAACGACATCCGGATCATCATGAGCGTCTTTAGCTGAGACGTGATGCACACGTTCACGTTCAGTGGGGGCTGACTTGACACTGATCATCTTGCGTGATGGCTTAGCACAGCCAACAGTCTTCTCGGGCTGGGGTGGAGCATAACTAGTCTGAGAGCAGTCACGTGCATAGTGTCCTGGCTTCCCGCATGTGAAGCAAGTCCCTGAGGTTGGACGTGGACCCGCACTGACAAGCGGTCTACCAGTAGGCCTGGGTGGAACATATGACTGAGCTGGGGGAGGCACCACATGGGATGGCCTCGGTGCATATCCGGGAGGAAGAGCGGAGTTTGGAACCCAAATCCGGCGCTTTTGAGAACTAGAACCGGAAGAAGATCCCAAATCACGGGCGTGCTTACGAGACTCCTCGTAGGTGAGCTGAGTTGTCTCTGCATTGATGGCTTTGTTCACAAGGGCTTGGAATGTATCACAATGATGCAGGTGGAGATCACGACGCAACTTGGGGTTGAGACCCTTCCGGAACCTAGCCTACTTCTTGGTGTCCGTGGACACTTCTTCTGTGGCATAGCGAGCGAGATTCTCAAACTCTCGGCTGTAAGCATCAACAGCCATCTTACTCTGGGTGAAACTACAGAACTCTTCTCTCTTGCGATCAAAGAGGGCCTGGGGAATGTGATGCTCGCGAAAAGCCTCAATGAAATCCTTCCAGGTAGGAATCTGGCCAGCTGGAAGCATAGCCTCATAGTTCTGCCACCAAAGACCAGCAGGACCTTCCAGGTGGTATGTGGCATAGGTGACCTTGTCATCTTCAGCTACGCTCGCGGAACGCAGCTTATGAGTGATGCTACGGAGCCAGTCATCTGCATCGAGTGGCTCGATGGAATGATGAAAGGTAGGTGGGTGCAAGCGAATGAAGTCATGAATGGTCGCAGACTTATTGGACTGATGTGCGGTGTTCTCCTCGTTACGTGCCAACAAACGGTTAGACTCACGCTTGTTCCTCTCCATTTCTAACATGAACTCTATCAACGAAGGCGGGTCGGGAGGATCCTCATCCCTACCATCTCCATGGCTCTGGCTACGAACAATAGAACTTGATGACATCCTGAGAAACGAAACCAGGGACGGAGTCAGCATCTACTATAGACTGTAGAATGTAGGACAAGGAATTAGTATCTCTCGAACTCCTAGGGAAATTCCGGCAGTATAACGGCAGTAAAATGCTCAGAATGAGACATCCTACTAAAAATGGGGTGGTAACATACTCATCAGCATTACTCAAGGTTCTGAGATCATACTAAACAGACTACACCGGAAATACTCAAAACTGGGGTATGACTCTGATCAACCAATCCTATGGGACTACGGAGTAGTAACACGTGATCCTGATAGACGGAAGAGAAAGATAGGACGACTCAGATCAGAAGGCCATGAGGTAAAGGAGTAAAAGGAGCCTTACGTTCCTTCCCACAATCAATTCCCTTACATAACTAAAGAATTTCTAGACTCAACTTTGACCAGTTTGGCTTGGTAATCCTACAGGCAGTCAGGCTCTGATACCAAGGCTGTCAGGACCCCGATCCTAAGTCACATCGATCTAGCATGTAACACCTCATATCACTTTGCGGCCTCATGCACGGTATTCCCACGGGTGTCGCCTTACCATGCCCGGGACCGTTTGTGCCTTTTGGCACACGTATATGATAGTGTCGCTAGCATCCATATGACAAAGAACCCGGGCTGACATGGCTAGTCGTGAACCCGAAGTGGCACTAACTTACAGGGACAGGCATACATGACCCAGCATCGAACGTGTCGGTCATCAGCGAGTGAATCCGGGCTGTAGCAACTGGGCTAACAAGACTCCGATAAACCGGGCTGTAGCGGGCTAACAGGACTCCGGTATTCATCGCGTGACATTTCCTCGAAGGGACAGACACAGGAACGAAGAAGGACACATGCCGGCCAGCCTAAGTGTTCCGGAGCAGTAGCACTCTACCATGGCTCAGTGGAAACACTAGGAGACATTTCCCGGTAAGAGAGGCTACTAAGGATAAACAACTAGATAGTCAGATCCCACACATAGCAATACACGTTACCGTACGCATAACATGCAAGTATGTGTTGTACAACATGGCATCACAGCATAACTCAATAACTCACATAGCTAAAGCTCAAAGAGCCATCATAGCCTTTATTTCAAACAGGGGTCACAAGACCCATCATACAGAGCATACAAGCAACAAGCGGAAGCATTACATGTCTGGGTACAGACATCTACAAATGAAAAAGGCTGAAGAGCCTGACTATCTACAACATCCGATCAAGATCGTAGCTGAGGTACAAACTACTCGTCGAAGTCCATGAGAACACTATTAAGACCGAAGTCTCCGCTGCAAAAACATAAATAAAGCAACATGAGTACAAAGGTACTCAGCAAGACTTACATCAGATCCTATCATACATGCATGTGTATCAAGAAGGTAATGTTGGGTTTAGTTGCAGCAAGCCAACTTTGACTCAGTGGCTATCCTGTTCTATGACTACCAGAAACTCTTGAGGTGATATGGCTCACACGAGTCCACTAATCACCACACAATACACTACTATGGATTCATCCCCGTCTCCCTACGAGAAGGCCATCCATAGCACTCACACTTGTCTTGAGATTTTTAGAGTATACACTTCAAGTTGTCTATGTACCATGTAAGCATCCAAGAAGTCCATAACCGCGGACCCGGCTATTCGAATAGATCATGATAACCCTGCAGGGGTGTACTTCTTCACACATGCTCTCGCCACTTACCGCCATGTACACGTCATGTATCTCGGCAACCTTCAAGCGGAAGCCTGGCGAGGGTGTCGGCCACGACCTGACTAACCACACAAGACTCTAGTCCAGGTTTATCGCCTATTCAGGTTCCATCCGCAAGGAGATCCGGCTGGGGTTTCGCTCACGGCCCCAAACGATGTGTGCAGGGTTCCCGAGCCCACCATCCAGGTGCCACTCGGTACACCAGGCCAAGTGTGCCTAGTCTGTCCCAAGCCCACCCTGCCGGGTGCCACTTGGTAGAAAAATAGCACTACCTACAAACACCAGAAACTAGTTGCAACTCCTGGATAGAGACCAAGTTGGTTAATAAGTCGAGAAGGGTCGAGTTACCGGAACCCAATGTGTGGTAGTATCGAGTCATTGGACAACATACATAGAACTCAGTGCTTAAGGACGGTTCCAGTGAGACAACCCACCATGTACTCCTACATGGCCTCTCACCGCTACCTTTACCAAATCGTGTTCACACACTTCACTCTCAGCATCAGAACATATCATAACACTCCAACTCATTCTCAATGAATCAGACCTGACACAACTCTAAGCAATAGCAGGCATAGCATGGTAGGAACACAACAATGGCTTCAATCAACTCCTACACATGCTAGTGGGTTTCAACTATTTACTGTGGCAATGACAGGTCATGCAGAGGAATGGGTTCAACTACCGCAGCACAAAGTAGCAGATGAATCATTGTTGTCCTAATGAAATAACTGAGAGCAGGAGCGCGAGAGTAGGATTGTATCAGAATGAACAAGGGGGTTTGCTTGCCTGGTAGATCAACAGAGGAGGCACTGCTTCACAGACAGGTACTCTGGAACGGTCTCCGGAGCAAGACCTATCGAGAAGGAACGGTGCCAACAATCAATACACAAGCATATGCAACAATATGATGCATGAACATGGCATGAAGATGTGATGTTGTTTGAGCTAATGCAACTAGTAATCATTTGGTTTGAAGTCCATTTGAACCAAAGGCTCAAATGCAACTCTAAAATAAGTCTCTTAATATGCCATAATGTGTTTTCTCATATTCAGCATGTATAAGTTGGTTTGTCATGCATGAAACTAGTACAGATGGAAAGATTGCATTTTTTGATAATTTTTCATATATAAATTATTTCAATCTGAGCTATGGTTGAATTTCTATGAATTTTAGAAGTTTTGCTAATTTCTGGAATTTCCTGATTTAAATTTAAACCAGAAAATAAATAATTGCGTCAGCATGACGTCATGCCTGCGTCAGCAGGTCAACGGTGCTGACCAGGTCAAATCTGACGTGTGGGGTCCACACATCAGTGACATAGGGTAAACAGAGGGTTAGATTAACTTAATTAAAAGATTAGGGAGCACCGGGGCCCACATGTCAGCCTCAGGGGGTTAATTAAGCGGGCTGTTAGCTGCTAATGGCGGGCCACGTCATCTCACCGGAGTTCAACGCCGGCGAGCAGACAGACGCGGCGGCGCTGATCGAAAAGGCGGCTCCGGCGATCAAATCGATGGCCGAGCCCATCTACGAGGAGCTGGGGCTCGTGCGCATCCAACGGTGGCAGGGGGAGGGCACGAGGTGGCCGGACTTGGGCACGGCGTCGACCTTGGTGGTGGCCGGAGCTCGGTCAGGATTGGTGACTCGATATAGAGCGCCTCTGGATGAACGGATGGGTGATACGTGCTCCTGGATCCGCGCTGAGCTCGGTGACGCGCTCAGGCATGACGCGTGTGCACTCTAGCCGCGACGGCGACATAGCCGGCGGCGGCGAGCTCTCGGGCATGATGGCCCGATGGGTTAGAGGGCAAAATCAAGGGCGAGATTAGGGGTAAAGTGCGGCGGAGCTCACAGCGGACCGGTAGAGCAGCTTAGCGGGCTCGGGGATGTGCTGACGACGGCGTACGGTCGCCGGAGATCTGCACGGCCGAGGGTTGATGAAGACGGCAGTGGGGGTGTTCGGGGGCATCCGGCGGCGCATAGCTCGACGAGGAGGACGAAGGCGACGAGGCGGATCCCTGGGGCGCGTCGGAGAGGCGAGCGGGAGGCAGTGGCTGCGGCTATGGTGAACGGCGGCGACCGGCGTGTTCGGACACGAGAGAGAAGGCGAGGGAGAGGAGAGGAGGGGACCCGGGGGGAGAGTGAGAGGGTCCGGGGGGCGTGGCGTATCCCGGGGCATCCAGACGACGAGGGGAGAGGGCAGGCAGGCAGGGAGGCTGGTGGCGTGGCGCAGCGGCGCGCGCGCGCGTCGGGCACGCGCCCATCCTCCTGTCGAGGACGAAGACGACAGAGGAGGGGCTAGTGGGCTGGGCCGGCGCTGGCAGACTAGGGATGTGACATCCATTCATCCCCAGTTGATCATGTGTTTCACAAAATTCTTCGAAATGCTATTCAATCTTCCGAATTCCTCGGTAGTCTATTGCCCTTGAAATTCTAGCATGCCTGCTTTATGATTAATTTCATATGTCTGGTCGTCTTCTCTGACATATATTTTCATTGTCATCCTGATCCTATTAATTCACCATGTCTACGAATACACACAATTATCAGTTCTTCCTTGGAAATTATCCTTCTGGCTCTAATGTCGTTCTATATATGAGCTAATTTTTAGCCAATCAAACCTTGACCGATTGTGCCTCTAAGCCTATTAAGCTTACTCATATTTTGATCAGAGCACAGCTTCTGATCCCCCTATCCGGAAACCATAATTCCTTTGTAATCTAAATTCAGAGTTGATATTCCATGACTTGATGCACTTGCCTTCCTTCTTTTTCTAGTTGACTACCGATACTCGCATCAGATCCTTTGTGGTCCGCCAGATCCTTTCATTGGATTATTATCCGAAACTGGCCTTCATATTCAATTTCCTTGTGAGTTCTTCCCCTGATGCATAATGCCTTTGATAAATTGTATACTTTGCTTTTTTCAACCATGCTCTACTATCGAGCTTGTGTTATTTACTCTTGAAGTTTGTGCTATATGTTCCTAAGATGCCCAGATGGGTTGAACCAATGCTTTCCCTAATCTGTGTGAACGCGGAAAATTCTATGGGTCATACTCTTCATGTTACACCGAATAAAATTTCAACACTACAACTTCTTCGAAAACAAGAAGTGAATGAAAGGTTATGCATTGATGAAGTGGGTGTCGAATGAAAGGTTATGCACTGATGAAGTGGGAATCGACCTTGAACTTTGTGTTTATGCCCGTGGAAACGATGTAGATCTTATCATGGAAGCTTCTTGTAATAATAATTATCCCCTTGTTATTAATTCATCTTATATTTTCCACAACTCTTAATATCATGGACACCTATAAGTGAATAGAGTCTGCACTATGATTCCACAACTCTTAGTAATATTCGTTGCTTACGAGTTTGTACTCGATCATGTCATTCCCTGTCCATTGACTATATGTTCGTCGTCATGCTAAAGATTGACCGTGATACTATATCCTTCATCCCTAGAACATAATTCCAACAGTGCACTAAACTTACATCAAGCTTTCAACATCATATTATTTGTCTTGAAAGGCAACTATGATTCAGAGATTGCATTTTGTCTGTGGTTCTGATAACCTTTTGCTTCACCATTCCTTTGTCATGATGTCATCGCTGACCGATTACATCTTCATGATCCTCTCGACAAATGTGTCATATTCACCGTCCACAATTTGACTTCTTCCTAGTTGTGCCTTGAATTCATGATGAGAAGTACCATCCTTGTCCCTTGGTAATTTGTATTGTCATTGGCAGCATCCTTACCTTCTTTCCAACACAAACTTGTCATGTTATGCAGCTCTTAGCTATCCAGCTTATGTTATTTTCTACCTTGGATTATCACCGTCTTTTATGTGAAGGATGTTGTGAGAATTGCTCCACCTCTTAAGAATTCTTGATATAGTAATACTTCTCGCCATATCCATTCATTTCTTGGTCCCCGTATTGTTTCTAATCTGAATATCGACAAATGGATTGTGATGTGTAAATTCAAAACTTGTAGCAACCATGTTGCTTGTAAGTTAATGAACGATAGTTTCATTCTTCAGGTGTTGATTATTGACTCATCATGGTAACATTGATCATGCTACTTAGTCCATAATTTGGGTGCATTTTTTTATCAATGTTTAATTATGGATGTTTTTCTTGAGCTGCTATTACCTTGTTCACATAATTGTGGAAAACCATCTTTTGGAAATCTCAATGAAATGTCGCTAAGCCCATCAGCTAGATCCTCATCTCTTTGTGGTTCATGACGAGCATTTAAGCTACTGTGGGAAACTTCTGAAAGTATTGTCATTGAGCCTAGCTCATGAAGTATATGTTTGATGCAAGAAGTATCTTCTCTAAGTTCGCATGCATTGGATGCAAGTTACTGTCGTGAATATGAGAAAAGTTGTTTTGCTTCCTCTGGAATCGTCCCAATTCATTCATGCATGTGAGAAGTATTCTATGGTTTGATAGATTTTCTACCTTCACTCCATATATATTTTCTAGCACACCAAGCCACTGATTGATTTGTCCAAGGAAAAGGAGTTCATTCGTAAGATCTAATCCGGACTTATACATGGACTTTGATATCCTCGATGATGGTTCCTAATCAAAACTCGGTTGCCTTTTCGCTGTTAGACTTCCATGTGGTCACGATTTTCTTGCGTAGTGAGCTCATGTGTCTCTTCAAATCCAACTCATGTTTTGGAACTTCCTTCCATAGTCCATTTCCCGAGAATCTTGCAACGTCCTCTCATCAATTTGTGTTGCACCCTTTTCTTCTCGGGCATCCGAGTCTGAGGTATCCTAACACCAATCAGATCTAAATCTTGGTTAGATATGATGGTTGCAACATTTTCCAAGAATTATAAGATTGGTCTTTATGTAACCCGGTAAGGTGATGTCATGTCTGGCACACCTGGTCGGAGGACGTATTGTTATACTGTCTTCTTTAGCAAGGTTAGCCATTCTTCCATCAGAAAATTTTAAGAATTGTTCTAAAAGTTGATCCTGATGGATCCTTGTGTTCCAAACTACGACCTTTACCTGATGACCATGTCGATGCTACCTCGAAGCATGAATGTGGTACACTGAACATCAACAAGAACATTGGAAGCATAATGCTAATGTTTCTTGATCAGTTATCCAAATACCATTGTACGGATAACATCATAAATTCCTTGCCCCTTTGTCTAAATGATTTTATACTTGGAGTCCTATCATGTATATCATGCTCGACCTTTCCTTGGGAAAGATATATTCCTGACACTCGGGTATAAACACATTTTCCTTTCCATTGGTCTGTTTAATCTGATAATCACATTTTCCTTTCCTTTGTTTTGTTTCACCTATCTTAAAACATAACTTATCTGAGTAGTGATAATTCCCTGCTTATGTCAACACCTCGGTTGTACAACTCTGTCAGCAAGACCATTTTACTACTGTTGATGAAATTCCTGTAACCACTAGTGGATGAGAACTTTGCCTATTGGTCGGCCTCGTATTGCGAGTAGGAAAATGGTTCTCTTCGTCCCCCACCCTTGGTACCGATGTTGTTGTAGACATAACTGACAATTTATCCTCTGACATATCTTGCTATCGTGACCGTATCACATGTCACCTCTCTTCCTACTTACCCAGACTAACCACATTTCCACAGGATTGAAACATGACTCTCCTGTACATCCTTGTTTTTAAGGTTATTCCTCGCACTTGGCTTCGTACGAAATTCACGAGCTAATATCCTTACCATGTTTCATTCCGGTACCAGATGCAACATTATTCTTCACTGCTATGAACCCTTCATCACCTGTTTTAGGCATCAGTTGGATGCCTACCTGGTTGAAACTTGTTGAACCTCCTTATATCACTCTCAATATGTTTCTTGGTTCTTCTAAAACCTCCTTCCCTGAGGTAACTACCGAATGCTAATCCTTCCAGACATATGTCCATATAGTTTCCACCTTCTCCCCTATTCCTAAATACGATGGAGTTCCCGAGGAAAGGACGACGACTTCATCATGACAACTTGGAGCAGAGAAATAAAGACATCAACGTAATGGATCAACCTCTTTGGTGAGAGCAACAAGACTGAGAAGATCTGTTAGAACTTTGTAACCAATTATTTCCCCTTAAATCTACCTCTTAAATCTATAGGCGAGATTTCTTGTAGTGGAGGAGATTTAGAACACCCCCAGTGTCATACTACAATAACCTGCCCCTAATGGTGGCCATGTTATCATAATTACTATGCAAATTGTCACTTGTCCAAAATCAAAGCCAAATTCAAATTTATATTTCAAATCAAAAAATTACATCTTCAAAAATGCAAGCAAAATAGTTCATAAGTCTGCAAATAATTCCTAAGTAATTATCTTGAGGAAAACAACATCACAAATTCCCAAAATACCCCTGGAAATGAAGTGAGTGGATCAGCAACAAAATACTTGACCCTTTGAATTTCTGAAAATGTTTAGACATTTCCATATGGCCCCAAACTTTTTGTGCAACCCTGTAACATAGCCTAGCATTTATGAGCTAAGTCTCACATTTATTAAAAATAACTTGACAGTAAAAGAAAATAAAAACATAATAGAAAAACAAAACAGGAAATTAAAAAGAAAAAGAGAAAGAATAGAGTACTGTGCACTCTGGCCCAGCACCCCTACAGTGTAGCCCAACGCATTTTGGCCGGCCTTTCCTCTACCTCTTGTCAGAAGAGGAGGCCGAGCCATGCGATGGTTTCTGCCATTCATCCACGCATCCCAAGTTGACATGGTGGCCATCCCATGTGGCCCCGCGAGGATAAAAGCCCCCTTTTCCCCAATAGAAATCCTAGCCCCCATTTGCCTCTCTGCCTCGCCCCTCTCTCTCGATGTCGAGTTCATCGCATCTGTCGTTGCCCTGGCCATGTCACCCGTGTAGCCGCCGCACTCCGTTCGCCACACCTCCTTGTCTAGCAACCCAGTTGGACTCGTGTACATCGCACGGACCCTCGGATCGAAGCTGGGGAGCTCCACTATCACCGCAAGCATCATCCTCATCACCTTCGGCCGTGGCATCCACCTCGTCAATTTGCTCACCCTCGACCCTCCCCGGCTCCATCAACCCTCCACAACGTCCCCTATGAGCTCCCCGTCGACCCCCCTCAGCTTCCCCCTCGAACCCCCCTTGTAGTAGGCCTCCACACCCCCTCGCGCCCAAGCTCCCAAGGAGCTCGCGGGCGCAGCTCCCATTGCTGGGTGCTCTTGTCGTGTGCCGGCCACGCCTGTTGCCCCACTCCGCTCTGCTGCTGCTCGCTGTTGTGGCTCCTACGCTGCAGCCCACCGCTTTTTTGCTCTTCTCCATTGCTATGCCTGCTGCCGCCATGCTCCCGCTACAACCCTTCCCCGCACCCTCCTGGTCACGCGCGCGAGGCAGCTCGACCGAGTCGTGCCCGCTGCTGCCCCCTCGTGCCGCCTGCTCGCCCACCGTCACCACGCCCCGCCGCGCCCATAGTTGTGGCCGTCTCTGGTGGCGCCCCTCCATGCCCCGCCCACGCCATCGCCGCTACCACGCCCGCCTAACCCTCGCCGCTGCAGGCTGTGACCAACGCCGCCGGTGCCGGAGTGCGTCCGTGCGTGCCCCAGCCACAGCCGTGGCCTCAGCTCTGTTGTGCCACTTCCATGTGGGCCACCCTTGTTAAATTAGTGTATATGTTATTTTAGTTTAGGATAAAATTAGTGCTAGATTAGTCTATAGTAAATGATATGTGGGTGCTGTCGATTTACCTAGATAATTCTTTTGGAAATTAGTAAAACTATGGCATGTAGGCCCCAGCACACTATTCAGATATGACCCGTCAACTGTTGACTGCTGAGTCAATAGTTGACCTGGCCCCACCTGTCTGCCCCTCTTTCCTCTTTGCTGGGTACACTTTCGGGTTGCATCTAGCCATTACCGCTTAATGTAATTTCGAACTCAAATAAATCCAGAAAATACCAAAACTTTAGAAATTCATATAAAATAAACCGTAAGTCTGATGAAAATAATTTATATATGAAAAATGATCAAAAAAATAAGACAAATCCGTTTATTCCATCCACATACCTATCACGTGTTTCTTACACAGCGAACCTGGAACATTCCCCTCCAGATCGTCTCACCAATAAATGCCCAGTCGGGAAGATATTCTCGGATATTTTCCCGCTCTGTTTATAACACCCAGCACCGCGTTAGATCACCCCTAACAAAGCATATCACTATGTCATGCATTGTGCTGCATCTGAGTGCCTTCTACTTACTGTTTCTTCCCCCTCTTCTTCACCTGATAACGACTTTATTGTGCAACACATCAAGTGTGAACCCTTCGAGGGTGATTCCTCCAAGGCCACCTTGACGGCTGCATCGAATGGGAAGCCATCGAGGGTGATTCCTTGGATTTCCCCCTTGATGTTATGGACAAACGGTTACCTTCACTTTACCTCAGAACCTTGTTAAAGTCAGGTCGGCCCCGAGGGGTACCTGCGAGAGATGTGAAGTCGGGTTGACCGTGAGGGTACCCGTGAGATAATTAGGCGACACGGCCAAACTGATGTGGAACATCCTTTGGTTATCCCCATGGAACTACCATCATCTCACCAAGTGCCAAAAGGACCAATGACATGAGCACGAGCTAGAGCTCTCAAGACCGAGGTGACATCTTTCCTTAGTGATATTCCGTATGATCCACTCGATACATGGCTACTACCTAAGTCCGGAATGTTGTGCATGATCACATACTAAGAAGGCCTTCTCAAGGGCGCACGTGAAGACGGACAAGTCCCCAAGTTCGTGGATAAAGCGGAACGACGAAAGGAACCAGAGAAGTCCCCAGGACCCGGGCATCCGACCCTTGGAGGTGTCACCAGCAGCCGCCCGGTCGACGAGCTACATGGCCGGACATCCGGCCCAGGCCCCGGACATCCGACCCAACTCCAGCCCAGACATCCGTCCCCCGCCCAGAAATCCGGCTCTCATCACAAAACAGCACCGAAGCTAGACCTCGCTAGCCCAGACATCCGGCAGAAGGCCCGGACATCCGACTCTTCATGAGCCGCCGGACATCTGGCCCCAGGCCTAGAAATATGGACTACGCCTATCCAGAGAGCTAAGAAACAACCCTGCCAGCCCGGACATCCGACTCCTCGTGAAGGCCCGGACACCCGGCACGACGCCCGGACGTCTGGCTCCGCCTGTCTGCGCACAATGAAAGGGCCAAGGCCCATGTACCCCTTTGCCCCATAGACTATATATACCCCTTCTCCTCCCTCTTTTTAGGGTTAGCATTGGTTTAGCTCATATGAGAGATAGAGCTTTTCTCATACACTTGACACCTACTCCATTGGAGGCCAAACCCTCCATCCAGGAGAAGATCCCCTAAGTGGATTCAATCCCTCCACCTAGGAGAAGATCCCCTAGTGGATTCAAGACCTTCTCTTGGATAAGAACTAGCCTCTCGTATCGTCCTTTGTTGCGTTTGGATCTTGTATCACTATTTATGTTCATGGATCTAGCACATGTGTGATCGTTTCTCGTTGATTTGAGTGTTTCCTCTCATTTTCACCTCATGTTTCCCCTCGTGTTCTTCCTAGGATCCGCTCCAATCATGAAAGATCGGCCCTAGGGTTTCCACCCTACATCATCTTGGTATCATGAGCCACGTTGATCACGAATTTGGAGCCCCTACCCTTGTTTTCTCGCCTTGTTTTGTTGATTTTGTTCCAATTTCGAAAATTCCCCACAAAAATAGCCCCCTAGAAAAATTTGTTATTTGTTGGTGTGATGAAGTTTTGTTAAATTTGATCCATAGATTTCATGTGTAGCAGGTAGATCTATCTTTTCCCCATCATTTCCCCAATTTTCATCCACGGAATCTCTCAAATTTTTCCCCGGAATTGCCTTTTCCCCCCATGAGTTCATCTTTTTTTTTGATCACAAACAGTAGGGGAACCCCCTACTGTGAAAGAATTAAATTAATGATGGTGATAAAGTTACATGGTTAATTACAACTCCATTTTTCCTTTGGGAAAAAGGTCAAGATGGCTACTTTATTGAAGTGAGGACAAGAGCAAGGGAATGAAGTTTTTGTGCTTCTCCTTGACCCTATAGGTTAGGAGTGAAAAATCAGACTTGAATCTACTAAGCCAAGCAGAACGGGATGGAGCAATCCCCCAGAAGTGTTTGTTGTTCCTTTCTTTCCATATACTCCACGCAGCCAGGAGAATAACTTCCATGAAGAGCGGCCTTCCCCAAATTTCTTTTGCCATTGAAATCTTGGTCAGACCTGTCCCCCCTTGTTGCCAGCCAATACCAAGTGGGGACCAACATTGGGTGCTTATAGTACATTCAAAGAACAAGTGTTCCAAGGTTTCTCCAATGGGTTGTCCACATAGAATGCAATCATGATTATTCCCGATGTTATAGTGGCGTCGTTTGAGCAGATTCCTTGTGTTAAGCGGTCCGATAGCAGAAGCCAGCCGAAGACTTTAATCTTCATGGTTGCTTTGGATTTCCAGATCTAATGAAAAGCACGATGTCCTTGGATATCTCGAAAACAGAAAGTGTAGTATTTATGAGTGGTATATTCTTTGTCATCCCAAACATATGTCCAGATATCCTCCTGTGGCGAGACATCCATCAAAAGAACTTCCCTGGTATCCCTTTGAATTTGCCTTACTTCATCATATGCTTGTGGGGATAGGGGGGGATGAAACGCTTCATGAAGTGACGTGATGGCCAAGAAATATTTCACCGAGACATCTTCCTCAGTGGCATATGAGAATACGCGTGGGTAAGTATCTTCTAGGATGCTATCACACCAGTCATCTTTCCAAAAGAGGACCGTGGTACCTGTCACTACTTGAACTTTTGTGATCCCACGAAAGACCGTCATGAGTTTAGACATGTCTCTCCACCAGAACGAGCCGCAAGAATCTGTTGCATGTGGGATCTGGCCTTCATAATATGTGTCCTTAACAAGCTGAACCCAGGGTACATCCTAGTTGTTGTAAAATTTATAAAGAAATTTGAGAAGAAGTGCGTCCCCTTGTATTCGAGGGTCAATGACTCCCAAGCCACCACTCCCTTTGGGCTTGCACACCATATCCCAAGAGGCCACGGAGTTAAATTTGTCACCCTGATCTGTTTTTTTGGTCCAAAGGCATTTTCGGTGGATCTTGTCCAGCATCTCAATGATTTTAGTAGGTAAACACAAGGTGCACAGGGCAAAGATGACCAATGAGGTAATCACTGAGTTTAGCAGAGAGAGCTTTCCACCATAGGAGATCATATTAAGGGTAGCAGAAAGCCTTCTTTCAACCATGCATACAAGAGGCATAAGATCATGAACCGTTAGTCGTGTTGTTCCCAGAGGCAGCCCTAGGTATGTAAACGGCATTTTCCCAACAACACATCAAAAAATTTGTGCCAACTGATTGCAACGGTCCGTAGGACAGTTGATAGGAATAATGGTTGACTTATGGAAGTTGATTTTCAATCCAATGGATGTTGCAAAATCAGTTAAAATGTTCTTCAGAATCAAAGCTTGTCGCGGGCAGGCTGGAAGCACAAGTACGGTATCGTCGGCGTATTGTATGGCTGGGTAATCTTGTTGGTTGCGTGCTAGAAAAGGCATATGAATCTCATTGCGTGCAAAAGCATCATTAATGGCCACTTGAAGAAGGTCAGCTGCAAGGACAAAAATAAGAGGGGACAGCAGATCGCCTTGTCTTACCCAGCATTTACAATGAAATTTCCGTCCTGGAGTGCCATTAAGGAGGACAGAAGATTTGCCCGATGAGAAAATGGATCTAATCCAATTCAACCATTTGTCACTGAAGCCCATGCTTGCCATAATTTCAATCATTGCTTCATGTTCAATCGTATCAAACGCCTTGGCAAAGTCTAACTTCAGAAGAATGATTTCCTTTTTGAAGATTGACATTGATAAATATATTCGTATGCCCACGCGAGGCAATCTTGAATGGATCTCCCCTTGAGAAAACCATACTAGTTGCGATGTATTATCTTCAAGATGACCTTTTGTAGGCGGTTTGCCAAGATTTTTGTAACAACTTTCAGACATCAGTTAAGCAAAGTGATCGGTCTAAAATCATTAACTGAGGCTGGGGAGTTTATGTTAGGGATCAGTGTAATGAATCCATCATTAATACTCTCCAGGTTAAGCCCGCCCTCATGGAATTGATTTCATAGTTGATAAAAGTCATCCTTGATAATGGGCCAACAACGTTTTAAGAAAACTCCAGTGAAACCATCCAGACCAGGTGCTCGATCCACTGGCATTTCCATATTGACCCGATCAATCTCATCATGCGTGAATGGGAGAGTAAGTTGATCAAGACCCTCAACTTTCTTAATTATACGTGACAGGTCAAATTTCATATTATGTTGTTTGACCGTGCCCATTCTTTTCTTGAAGGTTTCAAAAATAACTAATTCCTTCACTTCATGATCATCCACCATGTCCCCATTGGCAGTGGTGAGAGACGCAATATTGTTCCGTCTGTATCTCTCAGAGGCTAGGGCTTGAAAGAATTTTGAATTCTCGTCTCCAAATTTAACCCATCTCACCGTGCAACGCTTCTTCCAGTAGAGCTGTTGGTATTTGAGGAGCGTCAGTATGTGAGCTTTCAATATTTTCCGAAAGTTGCCTTCCGGAATTGATAAAATTCTTTTGTTTTCCAGTTCTTCAAGTTCATTTAGAGCTTTATTGGAGTTTGCAATGGCCACTGAAAGTTTAGATATCCTGTTACTCCAATGCTTGAGGTCACGTCTTAGGTTCTTGAGCTTTCGACATAAGACAGTGGCATAGTTTGTTGATTTGACTTGCTTAGCCCATGATTTTGCCATCGTCTCCATGAACCCAGGATGATGAATCCAGTAAGATTCAAATCTGAACAGCTTAGATCGGGGGATAGACATTTCAATAGTGACCACACAAGGCGTATGATCCGAAACGGGTTTTTCCAAGGGTTTTACCATGGTTTTGGGATATTTGGTAGTCCAATTATTGCTGGTGAAGAACAAATCTAGTTGTTCTAGTAGTGGATCTACCTGCATGTTGCTCCAGGTGAAAGAATGTCCCTTAATTGGAAATTCAATAAGACTCTGTATTCTAATGAAATCATTGAATGTTACCATATCATTAACATTACCCCCGGGTTTATTACGATTATCAGGTGCATGGATGAAGTTAAAATCTCCCACAAATAACCAATCCTCATGAGAAGGTATATCAATATCGAATAGCCACTGAGTGAATTTTTTACGTTGCTCTCCTTGGCAAGGCCCATAAATATTGACGAGTGTCCATTGTTGTGCAGATTGTTTGGAGGTAAACCTAGTGACAAGTGCAAAATGTTCAGAGAACAAGGTGATAGCTGAGAAGATCGAGTTGTTCCACAAACTCGCAATACCACCAGAGGCCCCATGTGAGGCAACAAAAGCAAATTGATCGAAATTACGCGGGCAGCAAGATTTAACAAATGATAGATCAAAAAAAGTCATTTTCATTTCTAGCAAACACACGACAGCACAACCACTAGACCTGATAGCATTTGAAAGCGCCAGCTGCTTGTCGTCAGAATTTAACCCACGAACATTCCAACATAAAACGTTCTAGTTCACTAATGGAGAGATTTAAATAAAAGTGGATAAAAATATTAAGTCGAGGCATCCTGCTCCTCCACCAGAGGAGCCATGAGAGCATCATCAGAGAGCTCACCAGTGGGAATAGCACACAGGTTGGTGCCAATGTGTTGAATAACATTGACATGAGTTGGAGGGGGGACCTGTTCTTTAGCGTTGTCACTAATCCTCACAGCAGCTGATACCATCCGGGGCTTAACCTTAGAGACCTTCATCTTGGTGTCAGAAACCGGATGAATGTGAAATCCATCATATAGAGCGGGCACTACGGTGCAGAGAGATAGAGCATTCAGGCACCACGGCTTTCCCCTTGCATTTGGCAGAAACTGCAGCTTCGTTAGAGTGAATTGTGTCTGCATTGTCCATGGCCCTGCGGCATAACCTCATCAGATATATCAGTGAGAGCAAGCAGTCGGTCCTCTTGGCTAGATTCAAAAGCAGGTGTGTTCTCTAGCAAAGGCACATCACCATTGGTATCCAGGTCATCCAAAATGATCTCATCAGACTGAACATTGTTCAGACAAAAGTTCCAATTGGCTACATCTGTATAAGCTTCAGTCAAGGCAGAAGAACTGTCATAGTGTGTGATCGTCTGAGTGGCAGAAGTGATAGTTAAGGTACCATCATTCTTAGAGAGTGTGAAGTTAAGAGCCACACATTTGTGCCTAAAACCATAATTGGATCTCCAAGGGCCATAAGAGGCAACTATAGGCATAACAGCAGCTTTCAGATAGGTGTTAAACTTGAGCATTGGCACACATTCATTCAGAACCATGGCTGGGACAAAATTACCTTGAGCTGTCATGTTTAAGTGCATCCCAGCATTTGTCACAGTGAGAGAGATATCCAAAGCATTGGCTGCTTGAGGGGAAGCAGTAGGGCTGGATAGAGCCTGGTTGGCAGAGCTGGATGCTTCCTGAGGCCAGAACCGGTTCATCAAAGTGACAGGAACCAGCACATATGAGTCAGAAATAGTAGCACTTGAGCCAGAGCTACCATATACAGAAATTGAATCATTCCATTCAGAGGCAGGGCTATCATGGAGATTGTTTGGTGGCACAATACCATGGTTAACCTGAAGCCCTTCCCCAGCCAGCAATTCCTGGAAATTATAGAGCACAGGTGGAGCTTGCGGTGGAGGTGGAGGCCAAACTCCACATTCAGGGTGAAAATCCACATCATTTCCTTCATCCAAAACAATGTTTTCACTGTCACTTTCTTCCTGATGTGCATTAGCAGCGGCGTTCTAAAGTTGCCAGTTGTGCAGCTGCTACTGATAGATTTGTTCAGCAGTCAAGCCATTGCCATGCAGAGGGTCGGGAATGCCGTCGGCTGGAGGTGGATCTTCTCCCGTCGGAGGAACCTCGAGCAGATGCGCATTCCAGTCTGAATTGCGCAAAGTAGTAACTGCAACTGTCCAGCTCTGCCTAGGGCCACCTAACTGACGCATAACCAGACTTTTAGGAACCAGACGCAGATGAATCACTCAAACTTTAACAAGAACAAACTTTCTGTCATTCCTGGGATTGTGCCAGTCAACCAGACTGCCAAATTTATCAACAAATTTATGGATGTAATGTTGTGTCTGGTAATCATAGGGAAAACCGATGTAAAGAAGCCAAACTTCAGGAACAAAGGCGGTGAGCCTCATATTTAACGCAACATCATGAGGAACAAAGGAAATCACAGTGTGTTCATCAGCCTCATCTTCATCTAATTCAAACGTGGTACCGACTATTGCATCCCACACCATGGAATCGACAAATCCAAATATTGCAATGCCAAGCGGATGATCATCAACTTCAGTAGGGAAGAACTAATATTCATGGAGCAAACCTTCCATAGTGTGGCGCAGCCGAGCCTTGTGGTGGTGAGGGACGAAGTGGTTTGCCTGCGCAATGGCCAGGAAATCATGGCGCAGGCGGGGCACCGGGCCGATCACCATGTCATCGCGCACCTGTCAATCCGGCGGTCCAAGCTCAATCATCATCCCTTGGGGTAGGTAGGGGACGACATTGAGGGGGAAATTCTCCATGAGTGAGGAGAGCGGAGGAGCAGAGGCTGGAGTAGAGGTTGCTGCAGAGTGCGAGGCAGAATGCGTATCGGCAGTGGGGCTGGAGTACTTGGGTACCCAGACTCCTCGATCTACGTGCGCCCTTTGCCGGCAATTGGCCACCACGTGTCCATGTTGGTCACAGGATGAGCATCGGGCGGTCATCGTAGCCTGACTAGCAGGGGGGTCATTATTACACTTTCCCTTTAATGTAAGATTTTGATTATCATAGATGGTAGACTCATTATTCTCAGGCATCCTCTTTCCGTGTAAAGACCGATCACTTTCGTGGCAATCAGGCAATGAATCAGTATTAGGAGGTAAGCCCTCCATTTGAGAATCAACATAATCAATTTGCAAAGCCCAGCTGGGTAGAGATTTATTTGTGCTAATTAATGGATCAATATATGCGTGTGTAACCGGGGTTGAGTGTTTGGGCCGCCTACATAAATGTGACACATTGGGGAGTTTGCATTTGCTTTGTACATGGCCCAGCCAACCATAGTCGGAGCAGCGATAACGGGCCGGGCAGTCAAAGAAAAGATGGCCAGAAGACCCACAAGAGACACAGGCCCATGCATGAACTTGGGCTGGCACAGATCTCGTACATGTGCATGGCCTATCAAAACAAACAGAGCAATAGTCTCCCGGGCATTTATCCTCCAAGTGATCATTATCTCCATAGATTGAGCATATCATTAATGTGTCGTAGATGAATTTAGGAGGTGGGACAGAGGAAATTTTCCAAATTGAAGCAATCTTGTCATTCGAAATTCCAGCGTTATGATGATGCAAAATATGCCGCAACATGAAACTGGGGAGCAACTTCCACTCATTCTATTTGAAGTTAGGACCCATAAATTTCCCCTTGATAATCTCCGAAGAATAATTTCACGGACCGTTAAGGTTAACTTTGAATTCTCCGAAAGCCAAAACATCCGGTAAAGCCTCATTGGTGGCGATAGCCTTATCTTTAGCATTGATGGGACAATTAAAGCTGCCAAGAGCTAAATTAGCAGGTAATGAATGCTCCCTAGAATCCAGGGATTGTACCTTACCCGGCAAGTCATGTCTGGTCACCGGAGCTAGCCGGGAAGCCACCGTCGACGAGGATTCCGGTTGGTCATCCACACAACTTGGAACAGCAAGAAGTCCAAATCTTGATAGAACCTCCATGGACTCGGCATCCCAAATACTTTTTGAGTAAATGGTAGCTTAGATTTGATCGCCATGGGGGAACGAGCCAAAACCTCAGGAATTGGTTGATCAAGATGCCAACTTAGAGAAGAATCCTTAAAACCACCAATGGCAGGACGGTAGAGGCTAAAATGACAGACAAAATCCGGCCAAATTCGGTCCTTAAGACCATAGATGAAATGACCAACTCAATTAGAAGCAACTTAAAACATGTATCTTCGTCCATGCAAATGGACTACATTGAGACCACATGGGAGACCGCCAATGCAACATTGAAGGGCCACCGCAACCGATTCCTCATTGAGCAGGAAGGAGGCAGAGGAGAAGTGCACCACCAAGAAGAACTCCTTGGTTGTATCTGAGGAGGAAAAGTGAACCGAAGCTCCAAAGCGATGACGCACCTGAGCCGCGACCGCAAGGCCGGGGGAGAAATCCCACTGTAGGAGCCCCTCCATTGAGCCCTAGATAAGCAAACGCCATTGTTGGAGGTGGTGGTGGTGGTGGGAGGAGGAGGAAACACCATTTTTATGTCTATGTGCTCTTCCCCCATGAGTTCATCTTAGATTTGGAGGCTCGGACATCCGGCCCGTGCCCCCGGATATCCGTCCCAACAGCCGGACATCCGGCCTCCCACAGCTCCATTTCCTCCACCATTGTTTTTCCCGCCTAACTCTCGCCATTTTTGACCGGGCATACCACCATCACTTCTACATACCACTACCGCTTACCCGCTACCAACTCAGACAATTTTGACATGTTTTGTCTTGAGAATTTGAGTTGTGGTTCACATTTCCTAACGTGTTTCGGCAACTTAGGACTGTCTGAGTTCAACATCACCACCGCTCATCTTCGCCTCGGACTCGTCATCAACAACGACCACTCAACCATTTTGACACCCTCAACCGTAAGCAAGGACAGTAACTTCGACAACACATTTTTGTACTCCTTGCCTTTCCATTGATAACCCCATAGCCCATTTTTCATAGCTGCGGCAACATTACTTATGCACATTAGTGATCATCATCTCGTTGCATATATCGTATCATCGAGATATCATCTCTTGTGTCTCAAGGTTGTCATGGCATATACACAATTGTCATCTTTGTTCATGAAGTTTTGCGTAAACAGCCAAAGAAAGAGCTCAAAAGAGAAAGATCCAAACAAGCTTTTAAGAAAAGAGAAAGATAAGCAAAGAGCTTTTAAGCAAGAACCATAGCATCATGCTACATTAAGATTGTCATACTTGATCATCTTGGATCATATCATAGGAACACCATACATATAGCATACTTGGGATAGAAGTCGTTGCATTTTTGCCTAGTAGGTTGTGCAAAAGTTTTGTATCCGCCTATTGTGCAATTGAGTTAGCGTCTCTTTAGTGTTGTGCAACAAGAGCATTTTTGTAGATTCCACATTTTGGCTCATTCCTTGGTTTCATGACCCCATTTATCTATTCATGTGTGTGTTTCCGTGTACCTCCCTTTTTGCTATTGGTCTACTTGTTGCAATTGCAAATTTGCGAATCTTTGTCATTATTAAGTCTCACTAGCAATTGCATAAATTTGGTGCCACCATCCTAACCGAGCTCCACTATAAGCTTTATTTGTGTATGTGTGAGATATTGACGAGATACGATACCAATTGTGCTATTTCCTTGTCACATAGTTGAGTGATCTTTGATCCATTCTCAACATCGGTCTAGGTACATTTGGTATTGTTCTTCCTTTCTTCCACTCACACATTTACTTTAAATGATGGATAGGCCAACTACTTCTACCAACCCACTCTTCATCGAGCAAGACGAGGACCTGAACACCTATGTCACCAAGAACCACCTCTTAGATGCACAAAGAGCATTGCATCAAGAACGACAAGCATTAAGCGATCGCATCAACAATCTCGCCACCGACTTGCGACATTACGAGCAACATACAAGAGACTACTTTGAGAACAAGCTCGGCGAACAAAAACAAGATAACAATGCAAGAATGGACGAGATTGGTTCCTTGTTGGTCAACCCCTCTTCTACCACTTCGTCCTTTCAAGAGGGAGCCGCTCGACTCGACACTCCGACGACACCATCTCCGGCTCAAAAACACTGACATCAAACACTCTTCGATGAGCCGCGCACCAAGACCGTCAAGCAAACTGAAATCCTCTATACGGCAATGATCAATGACAAGAGCAACTTGAAGAGCAAGAACATAAACATCATCAAAATCAAGCTACCCTTGCGCAAGCACAAGAAAGGCAACACCAACACCAACAAGTGGAAGAGAAAGAGCATCTATGCCAACAAAAGCAAGAGGAAGAGCGAGTGCGCCAACACCATGACGAACAAGATGCCGAGGCACAATGTCAAGAACAACAACGGCATGAAGCTCAAGCACTTGAGGCGCAACGTGCCCTCCGAGACTCAAGTCGCATTGTCGCTGCACGCAACCGACATATGCATGAGCAAGAAGAAGCACTTCACGAAGAAGTTCAGTAGAGGAACTACCAAGCACGATTGCACCGACAAGTTCCACAAGCTCCTCCACAAGCTAGACAAGCACAACAAGCCCGACAAGAACCACAAGTTCGCCTAGAGCAACATGACAATGGGAATCCTCCATGCCAAGTGAAACTTGAGGTTAAAATTCCTCCATGTCAAGGGCGTCATCACTCTTGACCCCAACACAATGAAGAGCAATGCTATTGCAAACTCAAGTTCACAATGCCCAAGTTCACAGGAAGCAATGATCCCGAAGAATACCTTTCGTGGGCATTGAATATTGACAAGATCTTTCGGTTGCACAACTATGAGGAAGAGAAGAGGATCACCATGGCATCCCTTGAGTTCCAAGACTATGTCCGCATTTGGTGGGAGCAAGTCACTGAGTGTCGAGAAGCAAGAGGTGAACCACCCATCACAACTTTGGATCAAATGAAGGATGTCATGAGAGCGTGCTTTGTGCCAACCTACTACAACCACGACCTCTTCAAGAAATTACAAATCCTCAAGCAAGGAACAAAGAGTGTTTAAGAGTACTATAAGGAAATGGAAATGGCCATGATACGAGCCAATGTCACGGATGATGGTGAGCAAACTATGGCACATTTCTTGAATGGACTCAATCACCCTATCAAGAAGATCACCGACTTCCAACCTTACTCCAACCTCATCGAGCTACTGCATCAAGCCACCAAGGCGGAATGACAATTGCAAGATGACTTCAAGTATGCCAAGTTCTCTTCCAAGTCCTATGGCTTCTCATACAATCAAGCTTCAACGACTCCAACACCTTCTACCTCAACCAAAACTTCCCCAAGCAATGGCGCCAAGTCAAGTTACAAGAAAACTTCGACAACCTCAAGTCGTCCTCCTACTACAAGCAACTTATAGCCGAGAGCTTCATCATCTACAACTCCACCGGATGAGACAATCAAGACAAGTTGCATCAAATGCTTCACATGCGGCGGCCGAGGCCACATCCTTCGAGTGTACCAACAAGCATACCATCATCCTCAATGATGACGGTACATACGACTCAATGAGTGAAGGGGAAATGGAAGCCCTCGAGCATGTGGCTATGCACTGGCAAGCGAATCAGGATGAAGATGATCAAGTCTTTTGTGATGAAGATTCGAGGCCCGCTCTCATTGTATCCAAGGTCTTGACACTTTAACATAAACAAGACGAAGACCAAAGATGCCATATCCTCCACTCCAAGGCGGGCATCAAAGGAAGGTCCGTGAAGGTCATCATCGATGGAGGAAGTTGCCATAACTTTGCAAGTGAAGAACTATGCTCCAAGCTTCAATTGGTCAAGATGAAGTGCCCTCGTTCCTACAAGGTCCAATGGCTAAGCAACTCTGGCACTATTCAGGTGGACCACATGGTTCAAGTTTGCTTCAAAATTGGAGCATATGAAGACACCTTGGATTGTGATGTCGTTCCTATGTCCGTTTGCCATCTCCTACTTGGACGACCGTGGCAACTCGACTATGGCGTCATCCACAACAGACGAACCAATGACTATAGCTTCAAGATGAAAGGAAAGGAGTACGTGCTACGACCTATGTCACCAAGCCAAGTGATCGCCAACAAGCGAGCAACTACACATCATGGCGAGAATAGTGAGAGAGCGAGTCACCCAAAAGGGAGTGAGAGCCACAAGCCCAAAATGAGTGCCTACAGGATGAGCAACAAGAAAAACTAAGTACTATTTGCCACCAAAAGTGATATGAGAGAAGTGTGTGAGAACCCATCAAGATTTATGCACTATGTCCTTTTGTGCAAGGACGAGGCAACAAAAACTAACACCTCTCACAATCTACCTTTAGTGTTGTCTTCTCTATTGCAAGAATTCCAAGACGTATTCCCCGATGAACTACCTTCGGGTCTACCTCCTCTTCGAGGCATTGAACACCGCATCAACCTCATCTCCGGAGCACCTCTTCCTAACAAGGCTCCATAACGCGTCAAACCTGAGGAAACCAAGGAGATCCAATGTCAAGTTCAACAACTCATCGACAACGGCCATCTATGAGAAAGCTTGAGCCCATGTGTCATACCGGTAATCCTTGTTCCCAAGAAAGATGGTACATATCGCATGTGTTCTGATTGTCATCCCATCAATGCTATCACTGTTCGTTATCATTTCCCCATTCCACGCCTAGATGATACGCTAGATGAGCTTAGCGGAGCCACCATTTTCTATAAGATTGATCTTAAGTGGCTATTACCAAATTTGCATCCAAGAGGGTGACGAATGGAAAACCGCATTTAAGACCAAGTTTGGCTTATATGAATGGCTTGTTATGCCAATGGGCTTATCCGATGCACCCGGTACTTTCATGCGAGTCCTGCATTTTGTTCTTCGCCCATTCATTGGCGTATTTGTTCTGGTCTATTTTGACGATATTCTTGTGTTTATGAAATACCACAAAGATCATATCACCCACCTTAGAACCGTTTTGCAAACCATTAGAAAAGAGCACCTTTATGCTAATATGGAGAAATGCCTTTTTTGTGTCGATAAGCTTGTTTTCTTCGGTTTCGTTGTGTCTTCTAAGGGTGGTCATGTAGATGAATCTAAGATCAATGCTATTAAAACTTGGCCCCAACCAACCAACTTGCAACAAGTGCATAACTTTCTTGGCTTATCCGGTTTCTATCATAGATTTGTGAGGATTTTAGCACCATCACTTTACCTTTACATGCATTTAGTAATAAGAATGCACCATTTGTTTGGGGACCACCCCAAGATACCGCATTCAATGAGCATAAGAATTTGCTTACATATGCTCCTTTGCTTGCTTTACCAAACTTTGATAAACCTTTCAAGGTCCATTGCGATGATAGCGGATATGGCATAGGAGGTGTGTTGATGCAAGAGGAGTGCCCCATAGCTTACTTTAGTGAGAAACTTTACAGAGCGCAACTCAATTATCCCATCTATGACAAAGAGCTATATGCTTTAGTGAGAGTCTTGCATGTTTGGGAGCATTATCTCCGTCCTCATGAGTTCATACTTCACATGGATCATGAAACACTTAAGTACCTTAAGGGTTAAACTAAGTTGAACAAGCGTCATGCTAAGTGGAGTGAATTCATTGAGTCATTTCCTTATGTCATCAAATACATCCAAGGCAAAGAGAATGTTGTGGCGGATGCGCTTTCCCATAGAAGCATGCTTGTTACCCACTTGAATTGAATGTCGTTGGCTTTGAGCACATAAAAGACTTGTATGCGCATGATCCTACTTTTGTTGTTCCTTATGCCAAATATTTGACGCATACGTCTTGGTGACGCCATTACCTCGAAGATGATTATCTTATGACAGCTAACAAACTATGTATTCCCGAGTCTTCTCTTCGTTTGTTACTTTTGCAAGAGGCTCATGGAAGTGGACTTATGGGACACTTTGCATGCGACAAGACATTTTCAACGCTCTCAAAGAACTCTTTTGTCCCAAGATGTTCTTCGACGTCTCACACTTCACCAACCGATGCTCCACATGTCGCAAAGCTAAGTCTAAAGCTCAATCCCATGGTCTCTATATGCCACTTCCTATTCCATATCACCCATGGGAAGATATTGGTATGGACTTTGTGCTTGGATTACCTAGAACTCGAAATGACAAAGATTTCGTGTTTGTTGTTGTGGACCGTTTCCCTAAAATGACACATTTCATACCATACAATAAGATAGACGATGCTTCACATATTGCAAGTCTCTTTTGTAGGGAAATCTTGCGTCTACATGGAGTGCCAAAGACGATAGTCTCAGACCGTGACGTCAAGTTCCTATGCTACTTTTGGAAGATGCTATGCGCCAAGCTTGGAATCAAGCTTTTGTTCTCTTCGGCATACCATCCTCAAACAGATGCCAATCAAAGGTCACAAATTGGATGCTCTCCACTCTACTACACATGTTGATCAAGAAGAACATCCAGGAGTGGGAGGAGTGCCTACCCATCGCAGAGTACGCCTACAAACGCGCAAGACATTCGACAACGGGCAAGTCCCCCTCTGAGGTTGTCTATGGCTTCAACCCCTTGTCTCCATTGGACATTCTACCCCTACCACTACAAGAGCGCATCAACATGGACGTGAGCGCTAGAGCGAGCTATCTCAAGAAGGTGCATGAAGATACAAGGAACACCATCGAGCGCCAAGTATAATGCCTCGCGACCAAGATCAACTTCAACAAGCACCCCATGATATTCAACATTGAAGATCTTGTGTGGATACACCTTCACAAGGACCGTTTACCAAACAAACGCAAGTCCAAGCTTCGACCATGAGCCAATGGACCCTTCAAAGTGCTTGAACGCTACAACAACAACGCCTACAAGATCGACATCCCACGTGACAAGTACTCCGTTAGCAACATCTTCAGTGTCAAAGATCTCTCTCCCAACCATGGTGATGAGGCTTTCGATCCGAGGTTAGATCTTTCCCAAGGGGGAGATGATGTGGAGCATCCTTTAGTCATCCCCATGGACCTACCATCATCTCAACAAGTGACAAAAGGACCAATGACACGAGCACAAGCTAGAGCTCTCGAGACCGAGATGAAATCTTTCCTTAGTGATATTCCATATGATCCAGTCGAGACATGGCTACTACCTAAGTCCAGAATGTTGTTCATGATTAGGTACCAATAAGGCCCTCTCGACGATGCACGTGAAGACAGAAAAGTCCCCAAGTTCACAGATGAAGCAGAACGATGGAAGGAACCGGAGATGT
>NC_041387.1:264403653-264426775 GCF_002162155.2 Triticum dicoccoides
CATCACAGAACACCATTGAAGTTGGACCCCGCCAGCCCAGACATCCAGCTCTTTGTGAGCCGCCGGACTTCCGGCCCCTGGCCAGGAAATCCAGACCAGGCCTATCCAGAGAGCTCAGGAATGACACCGCCAGCCCGGACATCCGGCCCCCCTACCTGGACAACCAGCTCCTCGTGAAGGCCCAAACATCTGGCCTGACGTCCGGCTCCTCCTGTGTGCGCACAATGAAAGGGTCGAGGCCTGTGTGCCCCTTCGCCCCTTAGACTATATACACCCCTTCTCCTCCCTCTTTCTAGGGTTAGCATTGGTTTAGCTCATATGAGAGATAGAGCTTTGCTCATCCACTTGACACCTACTCCATTGGAGGCCAAGCCCTCCATCTAGGAGAAGATCCCCCAAGTGGATTCAAGCCCTCCACCTAGGAGAAGATCCCCTAGTGGATTCAAGACCTCCTCTTGGAGAAGAACTAGATTCTTGTATTTTCCTTTGTTTCCTTTGGATCTTGTATCACTCTTTATGTTCATGGATCTAGCACATGTGTGATTGTTTCTCGTTGATTTGAGTGTTTCCTCTCGTTTTCCCCTCATGTTTCTTCATTGGATCCGCTCCAATCGTGAAAGATCGGCCCTAGGGTTTCCACCTTACATCATGAGCAGTCTTGGCACTTCCCGTAAGTCGGCTAGACGGGGCAACGGGACCACAGATCAAGGATCATTGATCGTGTCCGCGTTCTCCCAAGACACTAACGGGGTTGGATATGTGATCTGAGTTGGCTTCTGGCCTTTTCGCACTGACCACCATGCGGGAATAAGTATGGGCACTCGGCATTGTACGATTCTATAAAAGCTCTTCGGATGTCAACGATTGAGCGACGCACGCCCAGTTGGACGGGAACCACCTGCGCTTGTATTAGGGTGTGGGTCTGCTCCGGGCCACGTACCCAAAGCGAAGGAGTGCAAAGGGCGATGGGCCCAAGACCCCTAAGCACTTAGGATGTAGACCAGCGTGCTGGCATCTCAGTTGAGCCTAGGTAGGACTACGGTGTGTCGAACTGCCGAGGTTGGACATGACCCAAAAAAGTGTGTCTGGCCAGAGTTAATCGAGCATGTTGGGTAAGTTGGTGCACACCTGCAGGGAAGTATATCCATTCGAATAGCCATGTACACGGAAACGGATTCTCAGAGTTGTATCCCGATCTATTATAACTAGAGTTGGATACTGAAGATACAATGGATATGATGGCTCCGGGATCGCTTTCTCGCAGGGAGTCGGGGAAGGATATCTGGGCGTTACTAAATTATACTTGTTACTATAATATGGTAATCTATAGTATTCTAATGCTGCAAGACACTGCAAGATGCTAGTATTTGATAGGCTAGGCATTCCCTTCTATTCAGGCATTTCGATAGTTCAGTCCAAAGATATAGCCCCATTCCTTGGATACTGATGCATCCTTAGTATAGATCTAATGTAAGTATTGTTAGTACTTTGGATGAATACTCATGGTTGTACCTCTTTTCCCGTCTACCTGATTGTTGCGATCAGATGACGGAGCCCAGGAGCTAGCTGATCCCGCTGACGACTACTACTACCCCGACAGAGCATACTACTACGTGGAGACCATCGATGACGAAGAGTAGTTAGGAGGCTCCCAGGCAGGAGGCCTGCGCCTTTTCAATCCATTTATCTTTGTTATCCTATCCTTCTTAAGGCAGACTTGTTTACTTATGTCTTTACTCAGATATCATTGCTTCCACTGACTCTTCTGTATTCGAGCTTATGTATTCGAGCCCTCGAGGCCCCTGGCTTGTAATATAATGCTTATATTATTTTAATTTGTGTCTAGAGTTGTGTTGTGATATCTTCCCGTGAGTCTTTGATCTTGATCCTGTGCATTTGCGTGTATGATTAGTGCATGATTAAGTCGTGGGTGTCACACCATAGCCCGTTGATTAGCCTCGTCGATGTGAGACTTTCTCCTTTTTTTGTCTTCTCCATACAACCTCCAACATCATACTCTATTCCACCCATAGTGTTATATCCATGGATTGCGCTCATGTATTGCTTGAGAGTTGAAAAAGGTGAAGCACATTAAGAAGTATGAACCAATTGCTCTGGTTGTCATCGGGGTTGTGCATGATAAATACTTTGTGTTAACAAGATGGAGCATGACAAGACTATATGATTTTGTACGGATAACTTTCTTTAGCGTTGATATTTTGAAAGACATGATTGTTTGTTAGTATGACTTATTATTATTATTATTGTTGTTTTTTTGTCAAACTACTATTGCGCTAAATCATTCAGATCTTTTTATTCATACCATAAAGAGAAATTACATGATGAACATGATAGGTAGCATTCCACATCAAAAATTCTGTTTTTATCATTTACCTACTCAAGGACGAGAAGGAATTAAGCTTGGGGATGCTTGATACGTCTCCAACGTATGTATAATTTTTGATTGTTCCATGCTATTATAGTATCAATCTTGGATGTTTTATATGCAATAAATTCAATTTTATATCATTTTTTGGGACTAACCTATTAATCTAGAGCCCAGTGCCAGTTGTTGTTTTATTGCTTGTTTTTGGCTTTTCAGGAAATCAATATCAAACAGGGTCCAAATGGAGAAAAAACTCTGGATGAATTTTTTCTGGACAAGAAGAGACCCTAGAAGGTTTGGGAGAAGAATTTACGAGCCATGATGGAGCGACAAGCTTGGGATGCCCACCCTAGGGGGGCACCCCCAGGATTATGGGCCCCTCGTGGAACCTCTTGACCTAATGCCACTTCTATAAATTCTCAACTATTCCCTTGACATCGGAGAGCCACCCAAAATACTTTTTCTGCCGCCGCAAGTTTCTGTTCTCATGAGATCCTATCTGGAGGACTTCTCTGATAGTCTACCTGAGGGGGAATCCATCACGGAGGGGCTCTATATCAACCTTTCTACCATTCCAATGATGTGTTAGTAGTTTACCACAGACCTGCGGGTCCATAGCTAGTAGCTAGATGGCCTTTTCTCTCTCTTTGATCTTTAATACAATGTTCTTCTCGATGTTCTTGGAGATCTATTCAATGTAATGAGTTTTCACATTGTGTTTGTTGGGATCCAATGAATTGTGAGTTTATGATCAGATTATCCATGAATATTATCTCTGAACTCTTTTATGCATGATTATTATAGCTTTGTATTTCTCTCCGGTCTATTGATTTGGTTTGGCCAGTTAGATTAAGTTTTCTTGCACTGGGAGAGGTGCTTTGCAATGGGTTCGATCTTGCGGTGCTCAATCCCAGTGACACAAGGGACATGACATGTATTTGTATCATTGCCATTAAGGATAAAAAGATGGGTTTTATTCATGCATGGGTTTAGTTTGTCTACATCACGTCATCTTGCTTAAGGCGTTACTCTGCTATTTATGAACTTAATACACTAGATGCATGCGGGATAGGGTCGATGTGTGGAGTAATAGTAGTAGATGCAGGCAGGAGTCGGTCTAGTCGCGGACATGATACCTATATACATGATCATTGCCTTGGATATTGTCATGATTATTCACATTTTTATCAATTCCCAACAGTAATTTGTTTATCCACCGTATGCTATTTTCAAAGAGAGAAGCCTCTAGTGAAAACTATGCCCCCCCCCGGGTCTACTTTTTATCATATATTAAAATCAAAAATATCTTGCTGCATTTTTCTTTGTTTACTTTATTTGCCTTTTAATTATCTATCGATCACTATGAAATTTGATCCTTGCAATTAACCGCCGACGGATTGACAACCTCTTTTTCACGTTGGGTGCAAGTATTTGTTATTTTTTGTGTAGGTACTGCTAACGAGGTGTTGCGTGGTTCTCCTACTAGATTGATAACCTTGGTTCTTAACTAAGGGAAATATTTATCTCTGCTATACTGCATCATCCTCTCCTCTTCGAGGAAATCCCAATGCAACTCACAAGTACCAGAAGGGATTAATCACTTGGATTAACTAGAATAAAAATTATGTTATGTGTATCCTTCATCAATTTGAATTGATGACAAGCAACGAATTTGGAATACTCCGTATTCTCATTGAAAATGATTGAGCAGAGATATAATGCAAACTTGGGAAGGTCTTCTACACACCACCGGTAGGATTTGGAAAGAATGAATGAAATGTTACTAGAATAAAAGATGTGAATCTTAACCACCCTAAGGATTTGAAAACAAACAAAAAAATGAGAATGAATCACCGGGAAGAATTAGGAAACGAACTAAAGCACTTGAAGGAATTTAGATACAAGAGAACGAAGAGATCATGAGCTGACTAGAGAATACTTGAACGAAGCAACGGAAGAATATGGAGACAAAGGAAGAGGCATCAATTTAGAATAATTGGAAAATGAAGCTGAAAACATAGAACTAAGAAATCTTCTGAAATGATGGTCTCCGGATGATCTAGAAATGAGAACAACTCCTGAATTGCTTCAGATGGGTCTGAAAATAATTCTCACAATCGAAAACAATTGTGAGGATGGCATGGACCTAGAACCATGAATCTTCAAGAGAACGAAGCAAGATTTAAGAGAAATTCTTCTTCGTTCTTCAATGCTGAGGATGACGATGAGGAACGCCACCCAAATTGTTGTGACACTCCGTATGAATAAAAAGATAAAAGGTTGAGCCAAACATGAAAATAATTTGAAAGTGATCTTGGAGGAGGCATCTGACTGATGAAAATTCATTCTTACATCAAACTTTGAAAAGAATTAGAGAATAACTCTGGAAAATTAGAAGAGCCAGGTAATATCCTAGGAAAAGACCAGTGGGTTATGGGCCCACTCAAAAGAAACATAGTTGAAACGATTGCTTAGAAGAGATAATTCACCAGTTGAATTGAATGGCTTGAATAATATAACAATCTCAAAATAGCTTGAATGGATTAAGAATGGAAACGCGGATCTTCTGAGATACCTTCTACACTCTGGATATGAATAGAGAGAGGTGGATAAAGAAGAGAGCCTTGGATAAGAATTCCAACATGGGAAAACATGTGAACCAAAAGAAAGGGATATGATCAACACCGAAGCTTGAATTTAGTCCACCGGAGAAGAAAGTGAGTATGAAAGAATGATGAACTTGTAGCTCCTGAGCATCTTCATGAGTAATCACCGGATCAAACTTGAAATAAAAGGATGAAGAGACTTCACATGAATAAAAGGATATTTTATTTGAGATATTTGGGTCGTTGAAAAAAAGGTGCGAGGGTGGGAAAGTAAAAAATAGCTTGGGACGGGTGAAACCAACGCTGTTAAGAAAAATGAGAATTGATCTTGCAAATGGGGAAAATGATAGAATTGTCCTGAAGAGAAGCGCACCGGTTGGAAAATTTTGCTTGACAATCTTGGTTGATCAAAAGGATTAGCATTGGCATCAAAATATGAGAACACCGCTTAGGAATGGAATGGAATCAACACTTGACATGGAAGCAACTAGAATACCACAACTCAAAACAAAACAAAAGATTTGACTTGCGGATTAAGATGAAAGCAAATAAATATCCCCTCATGCATTTTTTGGAAGGAAAATCCTAGTGAACAACTTGAATTCCCACCTCAGAACTCCTGAAACTTTCGGTTTGCAGTTCGGTACAATGAGTACAAGGAGCAAAATTCATCACACAAGTCCTAGCAGAATTCTATGCTCCAAACGTACCGCCTCCTCAATACATAACCAGTAAACTTGGAATCTCGTGTACCTAGTTCCTTCAAAAAACAACAACTATACTAGAAGTGGCAGTACATCTAATCGCTCTCCCCAGTAATGGATGGAGCCAAACTCCTCTCACCACAAATAGTATAAAAGTGTTTTTGATGTTGGCGTCCTCTGGTATTCTAGAACTGGAACGATAGCAAATGTGACAAGAATACACTGGAGCTCAACTCACCTGGACTTCCAAAAATTGCCAAGAGGCAGCAAGGCAAAGTTCCATCACATCAACAATGCAATGATTCCAAAATACCCACATGATCCTAAAGAAAAATTTCGGTGAGAAGAGTAGTAGAATCAAAACACCTACGTCACAATTCCTCACCAAAGCGACGATGGGGATGAGGAGTAAAACCAATTCCTACTCTCCATATATAACTAGACTCAAAATAGTTTTTTTCTATACTCGACAATGGGCAAGTTCGATCAATCAAGGGGGCTACTGCGGTCGTCAGGGCTCTGATACCAACTTGTAACACCCAATATGCGGTCCTATCCTAGAGGACCAGGTAGTCCCGCCAAGGATAGAAGCGCATATCAAAGACGCTTCACAAGGTGGATAACATTACAACATAACATGTACTAAATAGATGGGAAAACAGATAAAGGCTTACACTGCCACAAGCTACAACATGAATACATCAATACATAGCAATCATCATACATAAGAGCAGGATCCGACTATAGATGAAATCAAACCCTGCAGGGGTGCCCCAAGTAATCCATCATCAAATTACCAGACGCATCCGATGGAAAAACATGACACCGTGATAACAAGATGCCTATAAGGAAACCCGATGGACAAGCCACTCGTCAAAGTTAAAACTAGACCAGCAAGACCTCCCGACGTGTCGACGAACCCGATAGGAGCCGCGTATCTCATTCTCAGGACACAACGGATAAGCAACGCGTATAGGTGCCAAATATCCCAAGTTGCCAAGGGGTGGCCCCACAGAGTGCTCTATTTTGAACCAACACTAGTGAGGAGCACTAGCCCGGGTTGTTGATTAAGAATTTGCGGGTTAATTACTCCATGTGCAGTTTTTAGTTATTATTAGGCAAATGTTATAACCAAAGTTGGGCCTTGCTGGAAGAGTTTTATCCAAAGCAAATGATCATGGGGCCCCCATAATACCTAACATGTGTTAGAAGCTCTCATCAAATAATATAACACCGGTATGACAGAAACTAGGGCGCCATGAGTGGAACAAAACACCAGGCAAAAGGCCAAGCCTTCCACACACAACCAAGTATATAGATGCACTAACGAAATATCGATATTGTGATATCCCATGTCATACAAGGCCAATGGTTCCAAGTGGAGGTGATGTAACACCTTTGGACTTATAGTTTGACTCGGATTCTCCTACAGCATCAGATTGTTTCGTCCATAACTCAACGCTCCAGACGAATTGGAAGGTGAATCCAATGGGTTGGAAAGTGCACTAAATCTATTTTCCAACGAAAAATGAATCACCCAATTCGGACTCCAGATAAAAATGTTATTGATGTTTTGAGTCAGGTATGTCTATGCAGTCCGAATCTGAGTCCAGAACATGAGAAACTTGGACTCTATCTTCTCTTGGGCCAAAAGTGACGTGAGAGAACTTTTTGAACAGCAAGTTAACATCTCTTTCTCCCTTATCTTCATATGTGGATTGTACAAATGTTCCATACACCTGCAATTAGACATGGCACAAAAGTTTCTGAAGTATTTTTGTCCTGGATGACATAAATAAATTATTGCATAGTTTGCATTAGAAATCATCTCACCAATATACATGTATGCAATATGTTTGGTCATATCCAAGGTAGTCATGTCCTCATCAGAAGATACATGTATGCAATATGTTTGAACATTGAAGATGGCAACGACGGGAGATGACCAGGTCGCTCGATGAGGCATGGGGCGTCGGGACGGTGAGGAACGGCGGAGACGCACGGGTCTGGTATCCGGCAAGGACGAGGCCGACGTGTCCCATTCGTATGTTCAAAGCAGAGGCGGGGACGAGGGAGATGGGACGTGCACAGTAGAGGCTGGCGGCAACGCACGTCCATGGCCCACGGTGAGGACGACTAGGACGTCGAGGAGGGCAGGGCGCAGGCGACCCATGGAGGCCGGCGGTGCCATGGCCGTGCGGGTCAGGCGAGCTTGAAGCGGCACGAGATCCGCCGGAGATGAAGAGGGCGGCCACGGGACGGGCGGATCCGGCAGAGGGGCATCCAACCTGGTCGGTGGTGGGACGAGGGAGCAGCGGCTTGCCGAGCTTGAGGCCATGGCTGCGGGCTGGTGATGGACGGCGGACATGGCGCCAACATGGGGCGACTGAGGGAGCTTGTGAGGGGCCATGGCGGGGAGGCGTTGTAGGTTTCCGGCATGGGCATCTGGCAGGGCCGCTATGGCACTGGCAGTGGCATCCGCGAGCAGAGGTGGGTGCAGGGCGGCAGAGCAGCTAGGGAACAGGCGCGAGATCGAGCACGATGGTCCTCTCTTGGCAGCGCTAAGAGGGAGGTGAGGGAGAGAACGAGAGGAGCAGGGATCAGGGTGAGGCGGGTGTGTGCTGCGACGACGCTGGAGGAGGAGATCAAGGGAAGTTGCGGATCGAGCGCTGGAGTTTTAGGGTTACGAGTAGGAAGGGTTGCTGCTGGGCCTCAGGAGGGTCGGGCCAGGGAGGCTGGCCCAGCGGAGAGGGAAACGACCAGAGGCCTAGTCACTTGGTGAAAAGAAAATAAAAAAAAGGTTTTCCTCATTGTAAAAGAAAAGAGGGGACAAAAGATTTGTTTGGAGGTCTAAATAAATCCAAATTTAGCTGAAATTTGGCAAGTGACCTCACTAGAATATAACAAGGCTTCACAAGACGAATTGGAGTCAAAAGAAGAATAGAGCAAGGATGTGAATATTCAGAAACAAAAGGAACTTTAAAATGCAAGTGGGTTGTGGTTAATTCCAAATACATGGAATATTTTTATTATAGCTCCCTAATAATATTTAGAGGCTTTAATATGTTATAAAGAGGAATCACAAGTAAATTCCCTCAATTTAAATGGATCAAAGACCCATACAATTTACTTAGTTGCGTTTTAAAATTAAATGACATGATGGCATGATGACATGATGAAATGCAACACGCAAAAAATAAAATACACGACAACGACGAAAAACGTGGAAGGCGTCTGGAGCGTCGGTCCAGCGCTGTTACAACTCTCCTCCACTTACAAGAGAACTCAACCCGAGATCTAAGGATGGCACCGGAGAGAAGCGGAAGAGCAAGAGGTAAAACAAAGTTGCTTCTTTGACAAACGAGTGAAGCCAACGAACCTTGAGAGGTTGAACAACTTGACATAAAGAATACAGAGATGAACGTGAATGAAAACACTCCATTAGATAAGAGGAGCAAGGAAGATGATGATAACCAAGGGCTCAAGGGACAACATAGATTTTGAAAACACTTCGGTTAAAACGAGATGAGAAAGGAAGAATTTGGGCAGCACTTCGGTTGAAAAGAGAGGCAAGACTTGATAAGATGAAAAGAACATGACCTTAACATAACAAGATGATGAGTCGAAGAGAGAAACATCACAGTGCCTCCAAAAGAAATGAAAGAATGGAATTAAAAGAACAGAGAGAAAACAACATATTATACCTCAAATCAATTTGAGAGAGCATCCTTAAAAGAAGGATTGAACGGAGTTGTTGAAGAATCAACAATAAAATGATATACTCCTCGTGGGCTTATGAAAACATCTCAAAACTAGAGGTGACATTCTACCACTAATGGGAACAATTGCTTGCTTGAGATCAACAAAGAGATGAAAAACTTCTTCCACCAAGATGATAAAGAGATAACTTGGATCACTGATAAGCACCACAAATAGCAACATTCCTTAGGGAAGGCTTTAGGTGAAACCTATACCAAGATAACTCAAACAATGAAATTGATGGATTGAAACAAGTCATGAAAGAAGAGAAAATCATGGTTTTACAATATCTCATTCCTGACAAGTTGTGAATCATGAAACACGAAGTGAATTTTGTCAAGAGTGACATAACACCACCTCAAAAGATAAGGTAGAAAGAATTGCACTTCGAAATGCAAGGACAAGAATACTTGAGCTCCTCCAACAAGAATCTTGAAGAACACTTTGAGAATGAATTAAATCGTTGATGAACCAGCATGAAGAAACTCTTCGGAGAACTCCGGATAGATAAAAGGATGATCGAAATGAAAGGAAGGTTGAAAAGAACAAGATGAATCATTACAATGATTTAGATGGAGCTTCGCGATGAGACAGTTGAGAGAGCTTGGAACTCCGGAAATGAAAAGACGAAGCATCTCAAACCGAGAATAAAGCAACACTCTCCGAAGGAAGGAATTTAATTGTCTCGATGAAACAAGAATAAGAATTATGTTATGTGTATCCTTCATCAACTTAAATTGATAACAAGCAATGGATTTGGCATATCACTTATTTTTCTTTGAAAGGAATAAGAGAGATATAGCGCAAACTTGGGAAAATAACTTGAACAAACCACCGCTAGGATTTGAAAAAATGAATGAATTGATATGATAAGAAAGGAAAAGGAATCTTGAACAAACCACCGCAAGAATTTGAAAATGAATGAAGAAAAGAGAATGAATCACTGGGAAGAATTAGAAAATGAACAAAGATACTCATACGAATTTAGATACACAAGAATGAAGAGATCATGAGTTGACTAAAGAATACTTGAACAAAGCACAAGTAGAATATGGAGAACGAGAGGTGAAAGTTGAAAATGACGAATTCTTCTGGAATAATAGCCTTCAGAGGTTCGAAAATGGAAAGAACTCGGGAAATGCTTCGGATGGGTATGAAAAGAATTTTGCACAATCGAAAACAAAAATGAGAATGACATGAAGCTAGAACCATGAATCTTTAAGGGAAAGGACCAAGATTTAGGAAAAATCTTCTTTGTTCTTCAAATGTTGAGAATGATGATGAGAACCACTATGAAAATTGATGAGACACTCTGGAACAATGACGAATAGAAATGTTGGACCAATGATGAAAATGTTTTGAAAGCAATCTTGGAGAAGGAATATGACTGATGATAATTCATTCTTACATCAAACTTTGAAAAGAATCTGAGAATAGCTCCAGAGAAAAAAATTAGAAGTGTCAAGTAAGATCTTGGAAAAAGACCTGTGGGTTAGGGCCCACTCAATAGAAACACCGTTAATGGTTGCTTGAAAGGGAGATTGCACCGGTTGATTTAAATGGCTTGAATGAGGTAACAACCCCGAAGTAGAACGAGCGGATCACGAATCTTCTGAGATCTCTTCAGCACTATGGAACACAAGAATAGCAAGAGGTGTATGATTAGGAGGTGCACCGGTATGAAAAATCACTTGAAAGGAGGAAAGGGATATGGTCAGCACCGAAAGCTTGAATTGAATCCACCAAAGAGAGAGAAAAATGAGAATGAAAGAATGATGAACTTGAAGCTCCTGAGAATCTTCATGAGGAAACACGGGATAAGAACATTGAAGGAAAAGAATGAAAAATAATCTGACATGAATAAAATGGATATTGGCTCCATGAGGAAAAGGGTGGCACGGTGGGAAAACAAAGGCAACTTGGGACGGATGAAAGGACGTTTTTGAGAAAACTGAGAATTGATCTTGTGAATGTTGAGATGATTGGATTAGCTTGAAGAGAAGCACGCGGGTTGGAAAAGAATTGACATGACAACCTCGATGATCGAAAGGATTAGGATTCACATCAAAATATGAGAACACCGCTTAGGAAAGGTATGGAATCAACACTTGACATCGAAGCAACTCGAATACCACAAATAAAACAAAACAAAGGATTTGGCTTGCAGAATAAGCCGGAACAAACATATGATGGAGATTTCATCTGAAATTTTCGTGGTGGGGCCCACACGGGCTCGATCGTACAACACCATCATGTACAAGGCAGTGCACATGAGAAACAATGCGTCCCTGAGTCAGCATAGCCAAGGACTCTTTAAGACACAACGAGACCACTGTAAACCAACCGTGGACAGGCTGACCACTAAACATCGAACCCCAATCTCACAGCATGTCACGCCCAATATGTGACCCTATCCTAAAGGAACTCGAAGGTCCCACTAAGGATAGAAGCGCATATTGGAGACGCTTTTGCAAGGTGGATATCATTACCTCGTACCATTACATAATAGTTGGGGATACATACAAGAGGCATAGAATGCCACACGAATACAACAACATCATACATAAGAGCATCATCCGACTATGGATGAAACACAAACAGAAACTCAAACGACATCCACCCTGCTAGCCCAGACTGCCGACCTGGAACCTATCCCCTGATCGAAGAACAAGCAGAATAAGAACTCCAAAACAAGCAAACATCGCTCTCGCGTCATGATCATCGCATAACCTGTACCTGCAACTGTTGTTGTAGTAATCTGTGAGCCACGAGGACTCAGCAATCCCATTACCATGGGTATCAAGACTGGCAAAGCTTAAAGGGAAAGGAAGGGGTAAAGTGGTGAGGTTGCAGCAGCCACTAAGCATATATGGTGGCTAACATACGCAAATGAGAGCGAGAAGAGAAGCAAACGGAATGGTCATGAAGCTAGCAATGATCAAGAGGTGATCCTGAACTCCTACTTACGTCAAACATAACCCAAATCCGTGTTCACTTCCCGTACTACGGCGAAAAGAGACCATCACAGCTACACACACGGTTGATGCATTTTAATTCGTATCTGGTGTCAAGTTATCTACAACCAGACATTAACAAATTCCCATCTGCCACATAACCACGGGCACGTCTCTCGAAAGTTTATACCCTGCAGGGGTGTCCCAACTTAGCCCATCACAAGCTCTCACGGTCAACGAAGGATATTCCTTCTCCCAGGAAGACCCGATCAGTCTCGGAATCCCGGTTTACAAGACATTTCGACAATGGTAAAACAAGACCAGCAAAGCCGCCTGAATGTGCCGACAAATCCTGATAGGAGCTGCACATATCTCGTTTTCAGGGCACACCGGATTGTCCAAACTTCCGATAGGCCAGCCCAGAGTTGCACCTGATGACCATCGGCGGCTGACAGGTTGGACCAACACTCATGATGAGCACTGGCCCGGGGGGGGTAAATAAAGATGACCCTCGGGCTCCGAAAACCCAAGGGAAAAAGGGCTAGGTGAGGCAAATGGTAAAACCAAGGTTGGGCCTTGCTGGAGGAGTTTTATTCAAAGCGAACTGTCAAGGGGGTCCCATACATCACCCAACCGTGTAAGGAACGCAAAATCCGAGAACATAATACTGATATGACTGAAACTAGGGTGGCAAGAGTGGAACAAAACACCAGGCATAAGGCCGAGCCTTCCACCCTTTACCAAGTATATAGATGCATTAATTAAATAAGAGATATTGTGATATCCCAACCAAAATCCTGTCCACCATGGAGGAATCTTAAACTTCACCTGCAACTAACAACGCTATAAGAGGGGCTGAGCAAAGCCGTAACATATCCAAACAACGGTTTTCTAGGAAGGGTGAAAAGGTTAGAGGCTAACATGGCAATTTGGGAGGCTTGAAGAACAAGATGATAGGTAGCGCAGCATAGCAATAGAACGAAGCAACTAGCATGGCAATGATAGTAATGAGATCCAAGGTGATTGTCATCTTTCCTGAAATCCCGCTAAGAAGAAGACGAGTCCATGAAGAAGACGAACGGATGAAGCCGAACCAACCGTAGACGAATGAATCCTCACGATCGCAACGAAACAGGAACTAACGAGAAGGAGCACAATCAGAAAGAAGCAAACAACAAGGTAAACAAACAACACATAACCAAGACATGATGCACAACTAAGCATGATGCATGACAAATCTAGAAGAGGCTACTCATGGCAAGAGATGATGCAAACAAGAACAACACCTCAAAGCAAGTTTAAATGAGGCCGAAAACAACATATAACAATTCCGGTAAGTCCTCATATGCAAGTTTCGAAATTGGTCCAGATCTGAACAAACATTAAGTTGAAGTTGTTACACAGGAAGTTAAAGAGCACCAAGAGGATCTACACGAAATTCTAGTCAAGTTACATATGAAGTTCATTTAATTCGGAGCTACGGCCTAGAAGATATGAGCAAAACAAGTTAAACATGACATTGATGCAAAGGGCATCCAAACATCAAGAAAACACCTCAAAACAAGGATGCAACATGATAATATGAAACTTCATGCAAAATCAAGCAAGTTTCATATAGAGCACACCCAAAACGGAGCAACGGTTCAACACATACACTCTATAGAAGTTTAAAGGACAAGCTGTCCAAAATAGCAACTAGGCATCTAGCAAGCATCAAAACAATATGCTACATCACCTCAACATAAGAACAAAAGGCATGGGCATGAAGTACATGTAAAGCATGACAAAACATGTATACTGAGCTAACTCCAGAAAACACTATAACATGCTCAAAAGGACATGCAAGATTGCAAATAATAACAGTTTCAGGCTTACCAGAAATAACATCAGTTTACAATGTTTAGAGCTATCAAACAACATGTTACAGGAACTTAACATGGCAACCAAAGGCATGGCATGCTAATACTAAAGACAAAGAACAAAACTCCCTTATCGAACTAATATCAAGATCAACAGACAACATGGTAGCATCCATGCAAACAAGGCAAATGATATGACAGATTCATACATGGCAGGAACAACAATAAGTAGGCATGTTGGTGAGCTTGTACCACTCACCAAATAGCAATAAATGGCATGACAAGGTGACCAACAGTAAGAATACATGTTTGTGAAGCTAAGAATGGCAAGGGCAAGCTCATAGGGTGCATGGATCACTAGCAAAGCTCATGGCAAAACTGAACTTAATGTTAACATGCTGACAACAACATTATTTAGCAATTTGAGAGCAAGATAACAACAACATACAGCAGGCTATAAATGCAACCAAGGCCATGTATGGTTAGATCATGACATGTATAACAAAACATCCTTAGTGAACATCTCCAGATTACGCATATAATGACTTGTAGCAGCAGGTTTACATAGCATCATGATATAGCAGATTCAGCCTAGCAAAACAGTAACAGGAAGTACCCTACTTAAGAAGCTCAATGCACTCACTACAAGACTCACAAAAATAAATGGATTGCACCACTGTAAAGATGGCATGATTTAGTTCAAAACACATGTAGAGCCCATGCTCATAGGATGCACACACAAACTGCAATGAAAAAGACAAATCACCAAGTTCTGCTAACAGACAGCAGTTAACATCATATAGCACTCTTGCAATGATGATTAGAGCATCAAGATGAACTCAAACAAGCATGGCACACTAGAACAAAATGAAGATCATACCCCGATGAACATTTTGATATGTTATGCACGCAAAAAGGAGCACTGAGCATCAAGTTAAGATAGGTCAAACATGCACACATATTATGAAGATCCAGGGACGGAAAAAAATAGAATCGGGCGATGGATACTAAATGATGCACAGGGCGCGGGTTTGCGGGTCCGCACCATTGGCCGAGGCCCTAAACAAGAAGAGGAGGCCAGGCGTGCCGGATCTGGAGTTGGCCCGGCTCTGGCGCACTACGCGTCCCACGCGGGCGACGGGCTGCTCGACCCCGACCCAGCAAGGCATGGAGGAGGTGGCGGCGGCAGCGGCGATGACGGATGGCGGGGCGGCCACCGGAGGCGGGGATGAGGCCACGGGGTCGAAAACGGGCAGATCCGTGCATGGGGACCCCGGATCTGGCGTCGAAGGTGGTCGACAGCGACCGGAGCGGCCGGATCTGGCAGATGGCGGCGAGCTCGGGGAAGCTCCTACGCGGGGAGAGAGAGGGTGAGGCAGGGGGAGGAGAAGGAGAGAGGAAGAGGGCGACGGGGACAACGACATGGGGCGGAGGCGGCGGGGTCCAGTGGGTTGCCGGCGACGACGGCAGGGCGGAGGCGCTTGGGCGCCGAGCTGGAGGTGCGGGGCGAAGCGGGGAGCTGGCGGCGGCACGGGGTCGGGCCGACCCGGGCCCCGATGGGCTTGGTGGGCCCCGCGCAGGCCTGGACGGGCCAGCGGCGGCGGAGGTGCTGGAGGGGACGCGTGGCGCGAGGGGATTGGGTGCGGCGCGATCAGGTGGCGACGTGGCGCCGCTGGGTTGGTCCGGGGAGGTGGCGCTGGTGGTGGCTGGCGGCGGCTGACCGTAGGGGTGGAGACAAGTGGCGAAGCAGGGGTGGTGCGGCACGGATTCTGAGGAGGGGGAAGGCTAGAGGTAGGTGGAGGGGCTAGGCTGCCCAAAATGGACATGGGGTGTCCATATATAGCATGAGGGGCTAGGGTTGGGAGGTTTGAGGCCGTTTTGGAGCCTCCGGTCGTGATCCGACGGATATGATCACGAGGGGGGGTTAGGCAGGCCTAGGTGGGCTGTGGGAAGAGAAGAGAGGGCAACCCGGCATGGGTTTCCAGAGACGGAAGACGTCCGACGAATAAACCGACAACAGTGTCGCTACGGATGGCGGTTGGGCAGTCAAACAGGCTCCGAATGCGACGAAACTTGACAGGCACTCTATCTACACTATAATAAGATCGCATGCCAAGTTTCGACCCATTCCGAGAACATTTCTCGGCCACTCACGAAACGAGGTAGAAGGGGGCGCCGGAGGACATAGGAGTGTCGAATAGCAAAATGGACAACGGGGAAAATGCTCGGATGCATGAAACGAACACGTATGCAAAATGATATGCACATGATGACATGGCAAAGTGAAACACGCAAGCAAATGACATGGCAACAACGGCGAATAACTGGCAGACACCTGGCGCATCGAAACCGAGGCGTTACAACTCTCCTCCACTAACAAGAGATCTCGTCCCGAGATCTTAGGAACGAGACGGAAGATAAAGAGGAAGAGGTGAAGCAAGAACTCAAGAGAAGAAGCAAAGAATCAAGAGCACTCGAGAAGAAGAGAGGAACGACGAGAATGACGGGAATCAAAAGCTCACGGAATCAGATAGACTATGAAACCACTCCGGTTAGAACGAGATAAGAAATGAATAAGACTGAAAGGATTTAGGCAGCACTCCGGCTGAAACATGGAGGAATAGGACATGAACTTCACAAGATGGAATGACACTTGACGAGATGGACAACACAATGCCTCCGGAAGAATTGAAAGAATGGAATGACAAGAACTTTGAAGGAAGGGTTGAACGGTGTTGTTGAGAAAATCAACAACAAAAGAATAAGCTTGTTGTGGACTTATGGAAAACATCTCAAAATTATGAGGTGATAACCAACCACAATCGGAATAGATTGAATAGCTGAGAAAAACGGAGGAATGCAAAACTCCACTTCAAAAGAATATGGAGAATTAATTGCACTTCGAGACGCGAGAAGAAAAGATACTTTAACTCCACCAACAAGAATCTTGATGAACACTTGAGGAATGAATTAAATCATAAAGAACCACCATGAAGAACTCTGGTGACAAAAAGATGATGAGATAGAAAGAAGGGTGAAAGAATAAGATTAAGGCCTTGCGATGATTTGGATGGAGCTTTGCAACGAAACAAGCGAGAAGCTTGGAACTCCGGAAAAGAAAAGACGAACAACTTAGAACCGAGAAATTATTCACCATGAACAATCTCCGAAGAATAGAATTAATCAACTTGACCACGATGAAATGAGAATAAGAATTGTGTTATGCTTATTCTTCATCAATTAAGTTGATGAGAAGCAATGGATTCCATACCACTTATTCACATTGGGAAAATATTAAGGGGAAATATAGCGCCAAATTTGTGAAGGTCTTCATGAACCACTGGTAGGATTGGAAAGAACGAATGAAAAGATATGATGAGAACGGAAAAGGAATCTTCAACGAACCACCGTGAAAATGTAAACGAACGAAGAGAAGAGAATGAATCGCCGGAAGAATTAGAAAAACCAATATGCTAGAGGGGATTTAGATGCAAAAGAACAAAGAGATCATGAGCTGATTAAAGAACACTTGAACGAAGCACCAGAATAATTAGATAACGGTAGCTGAAATGTAAGGACGAAGAATTCTTCTGGAATGATGGCCTCCGGTGAAAAGAAATGGAAAAACAACTCCTGACATACTCTGGATGGGTAAGAAAAGAATATATGCCAAATGGAATAATTCGAGAGGATAACATGAAGCTAGAACCACAAAACTTCGAGAGAACAGACAAGATTTAGAGGAAAAACTCTTCTTCAGTCTTTAAATGACGATGAGAAGCACCACCAAAATTACTGAGATACTCCGGAAGAATGAAAAACAGGAAGGGTTGCAACAAAGATGAAAAGAATTTGAAAGCATTCCTGGAGAAGGCATGTGACTGATGGGATCCATTCTTACATCACACTTGAAAATAATTGAGAATAACTTCGGGGAAATTGGAAGAGTCAGGTAAGATCCTGGGAAAAGACCTCTGGGTTAGGGGCCACTAAAGAGAAAAACACCGTTGAAAAGGATTGTTGAATAGGTAGATGATGCACCAAAACAATTGAAATATTTGAATGAGGTGACAACCTTGAATTAAATCAAACACAGACGAATCTCCTGAGAAGTTTTCCGAACTCCGGAATGATTGAATGGCGAGAGGCAAACGAGCAAGGAGAACACTTGATCCAAGGAAAAGAATGTGATCAACCCGAAAAACGTGAATTGAGTGCACCGGAAAAAGAAAGGGATGAAGAATGACGAATGAGACGAGAATTCACCGGTTGAAATAATTGAGGGAAGCCTGAAGAGGCTCCGCACGAATGAAATTGATGGACGAAACAGACTCAAGCTCCGGGAAGAAGAGGGTGGGAGGGCGGGAAAACAAAGGCAACTTGGAAGGGCGAACCGACGAATATCTTGAAGAGAAAACAACGGTTGAAATCATTGAGGAAAGAAAGCAAAGACTTCGCACGAGTAGGATGGATACTCGATTATAGACTCCGGCTCCGAGAAGAAAAAGGGTGGGTGGGTGGGAAAAGATGAAGAGGCTCGAGTCAACTTGACGAGAAATGCACCGGATGAAAAGAACTAAGAACCAACGATCAGAAAACCCAACTGCGTGATCCTAAATAAAATTTTGAAGGGGAAGAGGAGTATTTCAAAACACCTACGCCAAGATTCCTGACCAGAGCGACGAAGGGGCTGAGGAGTAAAAAGAATTCCTACTCTCCGATATAACTAGACTCCAAAAATAGTTTTCTTCTAGACTCAACAACGGCCAAACTATACGATCAATCAAGGGGGATCCTATGGTCGGTCGAGGCTCTGATACCAACTTGTCACGCCCAATATGTGACCCTATCCTAAAGGAACTCAAAGGTCCCACTAAGGATAGACGTACATATTGGAGATGCTTTTGCAAGGTGGATATCATTACCTCGTACCATTACATAATAGTTGGGGATACATACAAGAGGCATAGAATACCACACGAATACAACAACATCATACATAAGAGAATCATCCGACTACGGATGAAACAAAAACAGAATCTCAAACGACATCCACCCTGCTAGCCCAGGCTGCCGACCTGGAACCTATCCCCTATCGAAGAAGAAGCAGAAGAAGAACTCCAAAAAAAGCAAACATCGCTCTCGCGTCATGATCATCGCATAACCTGTACCTGCAACTGTTGTTGTAGTAATCTGTGAGCCACGAGGAGTCAGCAATCCCATTACCATGGGTATCAAGACTAGCAAAGCTTAAAGGGAAAGGAAGGGGTAAAGTGGTGAGGTTGCAGCAGAGACTAAGCATATATGGTGGCTAACATATGCAAATGAGAGTGAGAAGAGAAGCAAACGGAATGGTCGTGAAGCTAGCAATGATCAAGAGGTGATCCTGAACTCCTATTTACATCGAACATAACCCAAAACCGTGTTCACTTCCCGGACTCCGCCGAAAAGAGACCATCACGGCTACACACACGGTTGATGCGTTTTAATTCCTATCTGGTGTCAAGTTATCTACAACTGGACATTAACAAATCCCCATCTAACACATAACCGCGGGCACGACTCTCGAAAGTTTATACCCTGCAGGGGTGTCCCAACTTAGCCCATCACAAGCTCTCACGGTCAACGGAGGATATTCCTTCTCCCAGGAAGACCCGATCAGTCTCGGAATCCCGGTTTACAAGGCATTTCAACAATGGTAAAACAAGACCAGTAAAGCCGCCTGAATGTGCCGACAAATCCTGATAGGAGCTGCACATATCTCATTCTCAGGGCACACCGGATTGTCCAAACTTCCGATAGGCCAGCCCAGAGTTGCCCCTGGTGACCACCGGCGGCTGACAGGTTGGACCAACACTCACAACGAGCACTGGCCCCGGGGGGGTAAATAAAGAAGACCCTCGGGCTCCGGAAACTCAAGGGAAAAAGGGCTAGGTGAGGCACATGGTAAAACCAAGGTTGGGCCTTGCTGGAGGAGTTTTATTCAAACCGAACTGTCAAGGGGGTCCCATAAATCACCCAACCGTGTAAGGAACACAAAATCCGGGAACATAATACCGATATGATGGAAACTAGGGCGGCAAGAGTGGAACAAAACACCAGGCATAAGGCCGAGCCTTCCACCATTTACCAAGTATATAGATGCATTAATTAAATAAGAGATATTGTGATATGCCAACCAAAATCCTGTCCACCATGGAGCAATCTTCAACTTCACCTGCAACTAACAATGTATAAGAGGGGCTGAGCAAAGCGGTAACATAGCCAAACAAGGGTTTGCTAGGAAGGGTGAAAAGGTTAGAGGCTAACATGGCAATTTGGGAGGCTTGAAGAACAAGATGATAGGTCGCGCAACATAGCGATAGAACGAAGCAACTAGCATGGCAATGATAGTAATGAGATCCAAGGTGACGGTGATCTTGCCTGAAATCCCACTAGGAAGAAGAACGAGTCCATGAAGAAGATGAACGGGTGAAGCCGAACAAAGCGTAGACGAACGAATCCTCACGATCGCAACGAAACAGGAACTAACGAGAAGGAGCGCAACTGGAAAGAAGCAAACAACAAGGTAAACACACAACACATAACCAAGACATGATGCACAACCAATCATGATGCATGACAAATCTAGAAGAGGCTACTCATGGCAAGAGATGATGCAAACAAGAACAACACCTCAAAGCAAGTTTAAATGAGGCCGAAAACAACATATAACAATTCCGGTAAGTCCTCATATGCAAGTTTCGAAATTGGTCCAGATCTGAACAAACATTAAGTTCAAGTTGTTACACAGCAAGTTAAAGAGCACCAAGAGGATCTACACGAAATTCTAGTCAAGTTAAATATAAAGTTCATTTAATTCGGAGCTACGGCCTAGAAGATATGAGCAAAACAAGTTAAACATGGCATTAATGCAAAAGGCATCCAAACATTGAGCAAACACCTCAAAACAAGGATGCAACGTGATAATATGAAACTTCATGCAAAATCAAGCAAGTTTCATATAGAGCACACCCAAAACGGAGCAACGGTTCAACACACACTCTGTACAAGTTTAAAGGACAAGCTATCCAAAACAGCTACTAGGCATCTAGCAAGCATCAAAACAATATGCTACAGCACCTCAACATAAGAACAGAAGCATGGGCATGAAGTACATGTAAAGCATGACAAAACATGTATAGTGAGCTAACTCCAGAAAACATAATAACATGCTCAAAAGGACATGGCAAGATTGCAAATAATAACAGTTTCAGGCTTAGCAGAAATAACATCAGTTTGCAATGTTTAGAGCTATCACACAACATGTTACAGGAACTTAACATGGCAACCAAAGGCATGGCATGCTAATACTAAATACAAAGAATAAAACTCCCTTACTGAACTAATTCCAAAGATCAACAGACAACATGGTAGCATCCATGCAAACAAGGCAAATGATATGACAGATTCATACATGGCAGGAACAACAATAAGTAGGCACGTTGGTGAGCTTGTACCACTCACCAAATAGCAATACATGGCATGACAAGGTGACCAACAGTAATAATACATGTTTGTGAAGCTAAGCATGGCAAGGGAAAGTTCATAGGGTGCATGGATCACTAGCAAAGCTCATGGCAAAACTGAACTTAATGTTAACAGGCTGACAGCAACATTATTTAGCAATTTGAGAGCAAGATAACAACAAGCTACAACAGGCTATAAATGCAACCAAGGCCATGTATGGTTAGAGAATGACATTTGTAACAAAACATCCTTAGTGAACATCTCCAGATTATGCATAGAATGACTTGTAGCAGCAGGTTTACATAGCATCATGATATAGAAGATTCAGCCTAGCAAAACAGTAACAGCAAGTACCCTACTTAACAAGCTCGATCAACTCACTACAATACTCACAAAAATACATGGATTGAACCACTGCAAAGATGGCATGATGTAGTTCAAAACACATGTAGAGCCCATGCTCATAGGATGCACACACAAACTGCAACGAAAAAGACAAATCACCAAGTTCTGCTAACGGACAGCAGTTAACAACATATAGCACTCTTGCAACAGTGATTAGGGCATCAAGATGAACTCAAACAAGTATGGCACAATCGAACAAAATTAACATCATCTCCTGGTGAACATTTTGATATATTATGCACGCAAAATGGAGCACTAAGCATCAAGTTATGATAGGTCAAGCATGCACACATAAAGATCAAGGGACTTGGAGAAAAAAAATAGAATCGGGCGATGGATACTAAATGATGCACAGGGCGCGGGTTTGCGGGTCCTCACCATGGGCCGAGGCCCAGAACGTGAAGAGGAGGCCAGGCGGGCCGGATCTGGAGCTGGGCCGGCTCTGGCGCACTACGCGGCCCACGTGGGCGACGGGGTGCTCGTCCCCGACCCGGCGAGGCATGGCGGAGGCGGCGGCGACTGCAGCGATGACGGATGGCGGGGCGGCCACCGGAGGCGGGGACGAGGCCACGGGGTCGAAAACGGGCAGATCCGGGCATGGGGACCCTGGATCTAGCGTCGGAGGTGGTCGACAGCGACCGGAGCGGCCGGATCTGGCGAATGGCGGCGAGCTCGGGGAAGCTCCTGCACGGGGAGAGAGAGGGTGAGGCAGGGGGAGAAGGGGAGAGGAATAGGGCGACGGGGACGGTGACCTGGGGCGGAGGCGGCGCACTCCGGGCGAGGCGGCGGGGTCCAGCGGGTTGCCGGCGACGACGGCGGGGCGGAGGCGCTCGGGCGCCGAGCTGGAGGTGCGGGGCGAAGCGAGGAGCTGGTGGCGGCGCGGGGTCAGGCTGACCCGGGCCCTGATGGGCTTGGCGGGCCCACGCGGGCCTGGACGGGC
>NC_041387.1:264427094-264464997 GCF_002162155.2 Triticum dicoccoides
GGCGGCTGACCATAGGGGTGATGACAAGTGGCGAGGCAGGGGCGATGCGGCACGAATTCTGAGGAGGGGGTAGGCTAGAGGTAGGTGGAGGGGCTAGGCTGCCTAAAATGGACAAGGGGTGTCCATATATAGCAGGAGGGGCTAGGGTTGGGGGGTTTGAGGCCGTTTCGGAGCCTCCGATCATGATCTGACGGATCTGATCGCGAGGGGGTTAGGCAGGCCTAGGTGGGCTTTGGGAAGAGAAGAGAGGGCAACCCGGCATGGGTTTCCGGAGACCGAAGACGTCCGACGAATAAACCGACGACGGTGTCGCTACGGATGGCGGTTGGGCAGTCAAACGGGCTCCGAATGCGACAAAACTTGACAGGCGCTCTGTCTACACTATAATAAGATCGCATGCGAAGTTTCGAACCATTCCGATAACATTTCTCGGCCACTCACGAAACGAGGTAGAAGGGGGCGCCGGAGGACATAGGAGTGTCGGATAGCAAAACGGACAACGGGGAAAATGCTCGGATGCATGAAATGAACACGTATGCAAAATGATATGCACATGATGACATGGCAAAGTGCAACATGCAAGCAAATGACATGGAAACAACGGTGAATAACTGGCAGACACCTGGCGCATCAAAACTGGGGCGTTACACAGCATGCATCTGTCGAAAAGATATCCTAGGTAACAACTTGAATTCCCACATATGAACTCCCGAAACTTTCTGGTTATGCAATCTGGTGTTGGGGATACAGGGAGGTACAAATATCTCACACAACTAACAAATCCTACACTCCAACTGTATCCATCTGTCAACACATAACCAAGAAAACCTCGGAAATCGTGTACCTCAGACCTTTGAACACACAATGATACTATTCATGGAGGATCATCCGTGTTATCTCCTCCAGTACTGGGGATAAGTCATGACACTATTTGCCACCACGAAAAGTATGGGAGCATTTCGATGTCAGCCTCCTATGGTATTCCGGAACTAAAACGATAGCACTATGACGAAAACACCTTGGAGCTCAAATCCCCAGGTCCAATCCATACAATCGGGAGGCACCAAGACAGAATTCCCGTCACACCGATATCGTAGCGATTCCAACAATACCCGCGCGATCCTAAAAAATTGAGTAAAAAATAGGAGAGTGAAGTTAAAACATCTACGTCACGAGTCCTCACCAGAGCAACAAGGGGATGAGGAGTAAAAAGAATTCCTACTCTCTGATATAACTAGATCAAAATAGTTTTCTTCTATACTCAACAACGGCAGCGGTTCAATCAATCAAGGGGGCTCCTAAGGTCGGTAAGGCTATGATACCAACTTGTAGCGCCAAACAAAAAACTCTATGTTAGGAGTCCTCGCCAGAGCAACGAGGGGATGAGTAGTAAAAAGAATTCCTACTCTCTGATATAACAAGACTCAAAATAGTTTTCTTCTAGACTCAACAACGGCAGCGGTTCGATCAATCAAGGGGGCTCCTAAGGTCGGTAAGGCTCTGATACCAACTTGTAGCGCCCAAGATACGATTCTATCCCAATCACGTGATGAATTCATGATTGGGGCACAATCGCATTTCGAGCGCATAGCAAGGTGGAAATCATTACAACATACCATGTACTGAATAGATGGGAATACAAGATAAAGGCTTACACTCACCACAAGCTACAACATCAATACAACAATACATTAATACATAGTAATCATCATACAGAAGAGCAGGATCCAACTATGGATGAAATCAAAAGAAAAAGAAGAACAACAACCACCCTGCTAGCCCAGGCTCCCGACCTGGAACCTATATCCCTTGATCGAAGAAGAAATGCAGAAGAACTCCAAAAGCAAACATCGCTCTCATGTCAGATCAATGCATTACCTATACCTGCAACTGTTGTTGTAGTAATCTGTGAGCGACGAGGACTCAGCAATACCATTACCATGGGTATCAAGACTAGCAAGCTTAATTGGTATGGAATGGATAAGTGGTGAGGTTGCAGCAAGCGACTAAGCATTGTATGGTGGCTAACTTACGAGTACAAGAGTAAGATGAGAAGCTATGCAAGCGGTCACAAACTAGTAATGGTCAAGAAAGTGATCCTGAACTACTTATGTTCAAACATAACCCCATCGTGTTCTCTTCTCGAACTCACTCGAAAAGAGACGGTCACGGTTACACACGTGGTTGATGTATTTTAATTCGAATCTGGTGTCAAGTTCTCTACAACCAGACATTAAAATTTCCCATCTTCCACATAACCACGGGCATGGCTCTCGAAAGTTTAAACCCTGCAGGGGCGTCCCAACCTAGCCCATCACAAGCTCTCACGATCAACAGAGGAAAATCCTCCTCCCAGAACAACCCGATCAAAATCAGAATCTTGGTTCACAAGACATTTTGACAATGGTAAAACAAGTCCAGCAAGACCTCCCGGTGTACTGAAACCCTGATAGTAGCCGCACGTATCTCATCTCATGCCACGACCGGATGAACACTATGTACGGCAACCGAAAACCCCTGGTGAAGGGGTGGCACCACAAGTGGCTCTGTTTGGGACCAACACCATCAGCACTGGGCCCCATGTATTATGTTGAATAATGATCCTCGTGTAGTGCTAACCCCCTATGCGTCAAATTTATTATTATGTTTAGTTATTATTTTGGGCAAATGGTAAAACCAATGTTGGATCTTGCTGGAGAAGTTTTATTCAAAGCGAACTGTCAAGGGGGGCCCATAAACCCCAACCGTGTAAGGAACACAAATCAAGGAACATAACACCGGTATGACGGAAACTAGGGTGGAAAGAGTGGAACAAAACACCAGGCATAAGGCTGAGCCTTCCACCCTTTACCAAGTATATAGATGCATTAATTAAGTAAGAGATATTGTGATATCCCATGATATCCATGTCCCAACATGGAACAACCTGCACTACACCTGCAACTAGCAATGCTATAAGAGGGGCTGAGCAAAGATGTAACATAGCCAAACAACGGTTTGCTAGGATGGTGGAAAGGTTAGAGGCTATCATGGCAAATTGGGAGGCTTGATAAAACAAGTGGTAGGTAGCACGACATAGCGATAGCATCGAGACAACTAGCATAGCAAAGATAGTAGTGGGTTCCAAGGTGACGGTCATCTTGCCTGAGATCCCGCAAGAAAGAAGATCGAGTCCACGAAGAAGAGGAACCAATGTAGTCGAACGAATCCTCACAATCCGCAACATAACCTGAACTATCGAGAAGAAGCAACACCAGAAAGAAGCAAAGGACATGGTAAACACACAAGCATACACATGGCATGATGCACAAACAAGTATGATGCATGAACGGTTTAAATATGCATGGCATGACAAAGTGCAACAAACAGTACTAAAATTAAGTGGAGCTCAATATGCAATGAGTTGCATATTGACAAAACACCACATTCAAGTATTTATTTCACTCTTGTTTATGTACACATCAATATTAAATGTTGGTTAACATGGAAAGAGGTGAAACATAATAAAACTACCTATCTAGGCATTTTAAATGAGGACAAAAACATCAAATGACAACTTCAACCATTTTAAATGTTGTTATCATGATGCGGATGACATATTCAAGTTATATGCAATTTAAAAAAATGTTGACATGAGCATGTTATGAAGCCTTTGGTCACCATGGCGGAATGAAAGGGGTGCAACGACAATGAATCCGAAAAGGATGCCACGGCAACATATCGGTTCCGGTAGCTCACGGAGATACCGGTGGAAAAGGAAGTGGGCATGAGCGTGTCATGCAAAAGATGTGGGGTGATCCCGATTACCGGGTTCCCACGTGTCGATGGCAAGGCAAACGAGGCATCAGCATGAACCAATTCGGACACGATTCAAACTTGAGCATCTCATACAACATGCATTCATTTTCGGAAGGTCGTCTTGGTGGTTATACCTTCCTAGGTTGCATTTACGAAGCGGTTCGATCTCATCGAGGGAAGTAGTGGTACTCGCGGGTCGTAGTGGAAGTAGTGGTACTATCGGTCCTCGGCGACGGTAGTGGTACACGCTCGTTGTGGTACTTGGTGTCACATCGTGTAGTCGTACACATTCCGTAGGTGTTCATGTCGGCCTTGGGGTGACAGTTGTCGTTCACGGTGATGCTAGTGGAACTTGATGGATCCGAGGTCTCCGGGCGTAGTGGTACTTGGCGAATCCCGAAATGGTCTTGATCATCCGGCGAGACGACATGGTCCGGGCAGTCTCGATTCTTGACAGTCCTGTTGGGGAACATAGTAATTTCAAAAAAAATCCTATGCACACGCAAGATCATGGTGATGCATAGCAACGAGAGGGGAGAGTGTGTCCACGTACCCTCGTAGACCGAAAGCGGAAGCGTTGGAACAACACGGTTGATGTAGTCATAGGTCTTCACGACCCGACCGATCAAGCACCGAAACTATGGCACCTCCGAGTTCTAGCACACGTTCAGCTCGATGACGTCCCTCGAACTCCGATCCATCCGATTGTCGAGGGAGAGTTCCGTCAGCACGATGGCATGGTGACGATCTTGATGTTCTACCGTCGCAGGGCTTCGCCTAACCACCGCTACAATATTATCGAGGAGGACTATCATGGAGGGGGGCACCGCACACGGCTAAGAGATCAAGAGATCAATTGTTGTGTCTAGAGGTGCCCCTGCCCCCGTATATAAAGGAGTGGAGGAGGGGGAGAGGGCCGATCCCTATGGCGCGCCCTGGAGGAGTCCTACTCCCACCGGGAGTAGGATTCCTCCCCTTCCATGTAGTAGGAGTAGGAGACAAGGAAGGGGAGAGGGAAGAGAAGGAAGGAGGGGGCACCGCCCCTCCCCCTAGTCCAATTCGGACTAGTCATTAGGGGGGCGCGTGGCCTGCCTCTCTCTCTCCCCTAAAGCCCAATAAGGCACATATACTTCTTCCCCGTATTCCCGTAACTCCCCGGTACTCCGAAAAATACCCGAACCACTCGGAACCTTTCCTATGTCTGAATATAGTCGTCCAATCTATCAATATTTACGTCTCGACCATTTCGAGACTCCTTGTCATGCCCCCGATCTCATCCGGGACTCCGAACTCCTTCGGTACATCAAAACTCATAAACTCATAATATAACTGTCATCAAAACCTTAAGCGTGCGGACCCTACGAGTTCGAGAACTATGTAGACATGACCGAGACTCGTTTCCGGTCAATAACCAATAGCGGAACCTGGATGCTCATATTGGCTCTTACATATTCTACGAAGATCTTTATCGGTCAAACCGCATAACAACATACGTTGTTCCCTTTGTCATCGGTATGTTACTTGTCCGAGATTCGATCGTCGGTATCTCAATACCTAGTTCAATCTCGTTACCGGCAAGGCTTTTTACTCGTTACGTAATGCATCATCCCGTAACTAACTTATTAGCTACATTGCTTGCAAGGCTTATAGTAATGTGCATTACCGAGAGGGCCCAGAGATACCTCTCCGACAATCGGAGTGACAAATCCTAATCTCGAAATACGCCAACTCAACATGTACCTTCGGAGACACCTGTAGAGCTCCTTTATAATCACCCAGTTACGTTGTGACGTTTGGTAGCACACAAAGTGTTCCTCCGGTAAACGGGAGTTGCATAATCTCATAGTCATAGGAACATGTATAAGTCATGAAGAAAGAAATAGTAACATACTAAATGATATAATGCTAAGCTAACGGAATGGGTCAAGTCAATCACATCATTCTCCTAATGATGTGATCCCGTTAATAAAATGACAACTCATGTCTATGGTTAGGAAACTTAACCATCTTTGATTAACGAGCTAGTCAAGTAGTGATACTCTGTTTGTCTATGTATTCACACATGTATTATGTTGTCGGTTAATACAATTCTAGCATGAATAATAAACATTTATCATGATATAAGGAAATAAATAATAACTTTATTATTGCCTCTAGGGCATATTTCTTCAGTCTCCCATTTGCACTAGAATCAATAATCTAGTTCACATAGCCATGTGATTTAACACCAATATTCACATCTGTATGTGATTTAATACCCATAGTTCACATTGTCATGTGATCAACATCCAAAGGGTTTACTAGAGTCAATAATCTAGTTCACATCGCTATGTGATTAACACCTAAAGAGTACTAAGGTATGATCATGTTTTGCTTTTGAGAGAAGTTTAGTCAACAGGTCTGTCATATTCAGAGTCGTATGTATTTTGCAAACAATGCTCTGCACGGAGCTACTCTAGCTAATTTCTCCCACTTTCAATATGTATCCAGATTAAGACTTAGAGTCATCTGGATTAGTTCCAAAACTTGTATCGACGTAACCCTTTACGATGAACCTTTTGTCACCTCCATAATCGAGAAACATATCCTTATCCCACCAAGGATAATTTTGACCAATGTCCAGTGATCTACTCCTAGATCACTATTGTTCTCCCTTGCCAAACCAGGGCAGAGTATACAATAGGTCTGGTCCATAGCATGGCATACTTTTATAGAACCTATGACTGATGCATAGGGAATGACTTTCATTCTCTTTCTTTTTTCTACCGTGGTCGGGATTTGAGTCTTACTCAATTTCATACCTTTGCAACACAGGCAAGAACTCGTTCTTTGACTGTTCCATTTTGAACTACTTCAAAATCTTGTCAAGGTATGTACTCATTGAAAATGTTATCAAGCGTTTTGATCTATCTCAATAGATCATGATGCTCAATATGTAAGTAGCTTTATTGAGGTCTTTCTTTGAAAAACTCCTTCAAAACACTCCTTTATGCTTTGCAGAATAATTCTACATTATTTCCGATCAACAATATGTCATTCACATATACTTATTAGAAATATTGTAGTGCTCCCACTCACTTTCTTGTAAATACAGGCTTCACCGCAAGTCTGTATAAAACTATATGCTTTGATCAACTTATCAAAGCGTATATTCCAACTCTGAGATGCTTGCACCAGTCCATAGATGGATCACTGGAGCTTGCATATTTTGTTAGCACCTTTAGGATTGACAAAACCTTCTGGTTGCATCATATACAACTCTTCTTTAAGAAAACCATTAAGGAATGCAGTTTTGACATCCATTTGCCAGATTTCACAAAATGTGGCAATTGCTAACATGATTCAGACAGACTTAGGCATCGCTACAGTTGAGAAAATCTCATTGTAGTCAACACTTTGAACTTTGTCGAAAACCTTTTTGCGACAAATCGAGTGTTGTAGATAGTAACACTACTATCAACGTCCGTCTTCCTCTTGAAGATCCATTTATACAATATGGCTTGTCGATCATCGGGCAACTCCACCAAAGTCCACACTTTGTTCTCATACATGGATCCTGTCTCAGATTTCATGGCCTCAAGCCATTTCGCGGAATCCGGTCTCATCGTCGCTTCCTCATAGTTCGTAGGTTTATCATGGTCTAGTAACATGACTTCTAGAATAGGATTACCATACCACTCTGGTGCGGACCGTACTCTGAAAAACTACGAGGTTCTGTAGTAACTTGATTTGAAGTTTCATGATCATCATCATTAGCTTCCTCACTAATTGGTGTAGGCATCACTGGAACTGATTTTAGTGATGAACTAGTTTCCAATTCGGGAGAAGGTACTATTACCTCATCAAGTTTCTACTTTTCTCCCACTCACTTCTTTCAAGAGAAACTCCTTCTCTAGAAAGGATCCATTCTTAGCAACGAATATTTTTCCTTTGGACCTGTGATTAGAAGGTGTACCCAACAATCTCCTTTGGGTATCCTATGAAGACGCATTTCTCTGATTTGGGTTCAAGCTTATCAGGTTGAAACTTTTTCACATAAGCATCGCAACTCCAAATTTTAAGAAACGACAGCTTAGGTTTATTGCTAAACCATAGTTCATACTGTATCGTCTCAACGGATTTAGATGGTGCCCTATTTAATGTGAATGCAGTTGTCTCTAATGCATAACCCCAAAACGATAGTGGTAAATCGGTAAGATACATCATAGATCGCACCATATCCAATAAAGTACGATTATGACGTTCGGACACACCATTACGCTGTGGTGTTCCATGTGGCGTGAGCTGTGAGACTATTCCAAATTGTTTTATATGAAGGCCAAACTCGTAACTCAAATATTCTCCTCCACGATCAGATCGTAGAAACTTTATTTTCTTGTTACGATGATTCTCCACTTCACTCTGGAATTCTTTGAACTTCTCAAATGTTTCAGACTTGTGTTTCATTAAGTAGATATACCCATATCTGCTCAAATCATATGTGAAGGTCCGAAAATAACGATACTTGCCAGGAGCATTAACACTCATTGGATCGCATACATCGGTATCTATTATTTCCAATAAGTCAGTAGCTCATTCCATTGTTCCGGAGAACGGAGTTTTAGTCATCTTGCCCATAAGGAATGGTTCGCAAGCATCAAATGATTCATAACCAAGTGATTCCAAAAATCCGTCTTTATGGAGTTTCTTCATGCGCTTTACACCGATATGACCCAAATGGCAGTGCCACAAATAAGTTGCACTATCATTATTAACTTTGCATCTTTTGTCATCAATATTATGAATATGTGTATCACTATGATCGAGATCCAACAAACTATTTTCATTGGGTGTATGACCATTGAAGGTTTTATTCATGTAGACAGAACAATAATTATTCTCTGACTTTAAATGAATAACAGTATTGCAATAAACATGATCAAATCATATTCATGCTCAACGCAAACACCAAATAACATTTATTTAGGTTTAACACTAATCCTAAAAGTATAGGGAGTGTGCGATGATGATCATATCATTCTTGGAACCACTTCCAACACACATCATCACTTTACCCTCAACTAGTCTCTGTTTATTCTATAACTCCTGTTTCGAGTTACTAATTTTTAGCAACCGAACAAGTATCAAATACTCAGGGGCTATTATAAACACTAGTAATGTTCACATCAATAACTTGTATATCAAATAGACCCTTGTTAACTTTGCCATCCTTCTTATGCACCAAATATTTAGGGCATTTCCGCTTCCAGTGACCATTTCCTTTGCAGCGTAAGCACTCAGTTTAAGGCTTTGGTCCAGCTTTGGGCTTCTTCGCGGGAGTGACAACTTGCTTGTCATTCTACTTGAAGTTCCCTTTCTTTCCCTTTGCCCTTTTCTTGGAAGTAGTGGTCTTGTCAATCATCAACACTTGATGCTCTTTTTTGATTTCTACCTTCGTCGATTTCAACATCATGAAGAGCTTGGGAATCGTTTTCGTCATCCCTTGCATACTATAGTTCATCACGAAGTTCTAGCAACTTAGTGATGGTGACTAGAGAGCTCTGTTAATCACTATCTTATCTGGAAGATTAACTCCCACTTAATTCAAGCGATTGTAGTACCCAGACAATCTGAGCACATGCTCACTAGTTGAGCAATTCTCCTCCATCTTTTAGCTATAGAACTTGTTGGAGACTTCATATCTCTCAACTCGGGTATTTGCTGGAAATATTAACTTCAACTCCTGGAACATCTCATATGCTCCATGACATTCAAAACATCTTTAAAGTCCCGATTCTATGTCGTTTAAGCATGGTGCACTAAACTATCAAGTAGTCATCATTTTGAGCTAGCCAAACATTCATAACGTCTGCATCTACTCCTGCAATAGGTTTGTCACCTAGCGGTGCATCAAGGACATAATTCTTCTGTGCAGCAATGAGGATAAACCTCAGATCACGGATCCAATCTGCATCATTGCTACTAACATCTTTCAACACAGTTTTCTCTAGGAACATATCAAAATAAACATATGAAAGCAACAACGCGAGCTATTGATCTACAACATAATTTGCAAAATACTACCAGGACTAAGTTCATGATAAATTTAAGTTCAATTAATCATATTACTAAAGAACTCCCACTTAGACAGGCATCTCTCTAGTCATCTAAGTGATCGCGTGATCCAAATCAACTAAACCATGTCTGATCATCACGTGAGATGGAGTAGTTTTAAATGGTGAACATCACTATGTTGATCATATCTACTATATGATTCACGTTCGACCTTTCGGTCTCCGTGTTCCGAGGCCATATCTGTATATGCTAGGCTCATCAAGTTTAACCTAAGTATTCCGCGTGTGCAACTGTTTTGCACCCGTTGTATTTGAACGTAGAGCCTATCACACCCGATCATCATGTGGTGTCTCAGCACGAAGAACTTTCGCAATGGTGCATACTCAGGGAGAACACTTCTTGATAATTAGTGAGAGATCATCTTAAAATGCTACCGTCAATCAAAGCAAGATAAGATGCATAAAGGATAAACATCACATGCAATCAATATAAGTGATATGATATGGCCATCATCATCTTGTGCTTGTGATCACCATCTCCGAAGCACCATCGTGATCACCATCGTCACCGGCGCGACACCTTGATCTCCATCGTAGCATTGTTGTTGTTTCGCCGTCTATTGCTTCTACGACTATCGCTACCACTTAGTGATAAAGTAAAGCAATTACAGGGCCCTTGCATTTCATACAATAAAGCGAAAACCATATGGCTCCTGCCAGTTGCCGATAACTCGGTTACAAAACATGATCATCTCATACAATAAAATATAGCATCACGTCTTGACCATATCACATCACAACATGCCCTGCAAAAACAAGTTAGACGTCCTCTACTTTGTTGTTGCAAATTTTACGTGGCTGCTATGGGCTGAGAAAGAACCGTTCTTACCTACGCATCAAAACCACAAAGTTCGTCAAGTTAGTGCAGTTTTAACCTTCGCAAGGACTGGGCGTAGCCACACTCGGTTCAGCTAAAGTTGGAGAAACTGACACCCGCCAGCCACCTGTGTGCAAAGCACGTCGATAGAACCAGTCTCGCGTAAGCGTACGCGTAATGTCGGTCCGGGCCACTTCATCCAACAATATTGCCGAACCAAAGTATGACATGCTGGTAAGCAGTATGACTTGTATCTCCCACAACTCACTTGTGTTCTACTCGTGCATATAACATCTACGCATAAAACCTGGCTCGGATGCCACTATTGGGGAACGTAGTAATTTCAAAAAAATTCCTATGCACACGCAAGATCATGGTGATGCATAGCAACGAGAGGGGAGAGTGTGTCCACGTACCCTCGTAGACCCAAAGCGGAAGCGTTAGAACAACGCGGTTGATGTAGTCGTACGTCTTCACGGCCCGACCGATCAAGCACCGAAACTACGGCACCTTCGAGTTCTAGCACATGTTCGGCTCGATGAGGCCCTCCAACTTCGATCCAGCCGAGTGTCGAGGGAGAGTTCCATCAGCACGATGGCGTGGTGACGATCTTGATGCTCTACCGTTGCAGGGCTTCGCCTAAGCACCGCTACAATATTATCGAGGAGGACTATCATGGAGGGGGGCACCGCACACGGCTAAGAGATCAAGAGATCAATTGTTGTGTCTAGAGGTTCCCCCATGCCCCCGTATATAAAGGAGTGGAGGAGGGCGAGAGGGCCAGTCCCTATGGCGCGCCCTGGAGGAGTCCTACTCCCACCGGGAGTAGGATTCCTCCCATTCCATGTAGTAGGAGTAGGAGACAAGGAAGGGGGAGAGGGAAGAGAAGGAAGGAGGGGGCGCCGCCCCTCCCCCTAGTCCAATTCGGACTAGTCATTGGGGGGGCGCGCGGCCTGCCTCTCTCTCTCCCTAAAGCCCAATAAGGCCCATATACTTCTTCCCCGTATTCCCGTAACTCCCCGGTACTCCGAAAAATACCCGAACCACTCGGAACCTTCCGATGTCTGAATATAGTCGTCCAATATATCGATCTTTACGTCTCGGCCATTTCAAGACTCCTCGTCATGTCCCCGAACTCATCCGGGACTCCGAACTCCTTCGGTACATCAAAACTCATAAACTCATAATATAATTGTCATCAAAATCTTAAGCGTGCGGACCTACGGGTTCGAGAACTATGTAGACATGACCGAGACACGTTTCTAGTCATAAACCAATAGCGAAACCTGGATGCTCTTATTGGATCCTACATATTCTACGAAGATCTTTATCGGTCAAACCGCATAACAACATACGTTGTTCCCTTTGTCATCCGTATGTTATTTGTCCGAGATTCGATCGTCGGTATCTCAATACCTAGTTCAATCTCGTTACCGGCAAGTCTCCTTATTCGTTATGTAAGGCATCATCCCATCACTAAATCATTAGCTACATTGCTTGCAAGGCTTATAGTGATGTGAATTACCAAGAGGGCCCAGAGATACCTCTCCGACAATCAGAGTGACATATCCTAATCTCAAAATATGCCAACTCAACATGTACCTTCGGAGACACCTATAGAGCTCCTTTATAATCACCCAGTTACGTTGTGATGTTTGGTAGCACACAAAGTGTTCCTCCGATAAACGGTAGTTGCATAATCTCATAGTCATAGGAACATGTATAAGTCATGAATAAAGCAATAGCAACATACTAAACGATCAAATGCTAAGCTAAGGAATGGGTCAAGTCAATCACATCATTCTCCTAATGATGTGATCCCGTTAATCAAATGACAACTCATGTCTATGGTTAGGAAACTTAACCATCTTTGATTAACGAACTAGTCAAGTAGAGGCATACTAGTGACACTCTATTTGTCTATGTATTCACACATGTATTATGTTTCTGGTTAATACAATTCTAGCATGAATAATAAACATTTATCATGATATAAGGAAATAAATAATAACTTTATTATTGTCTCTAGGGCATATTTCCTTCAGGTCTTGGCGATCTAAAGTGGCACAAGTGAGATGCACATCCACAGAGTCTTCAGACATGGGCTCCAGGTACATGACCTGAGGATCTCGATGGCCGCCAAGGGGCTTGGGCTGTCGGTGAAGTAGTGGCCCACGGGGTGATGCAGCGTGAGCAATCAACACAGGCGACCGAGCGGCTGCTCAATGTGGACGGCACGGGCGGCTCTTTGGGCGCAACCGCGCCATGGTAGGAAGATGGCAACGACGGGAGATGACCAGGTCGCTTGACGAGGCATGGGGCGTCGGGATGGCGAGGAAAGGTGGAGAGGCACGGGTCTGGTATCCGGCAAGGATGAGGCCGACGTGTCCCATTCATCTGCTCGAAGCAGAGGCGGGGATGAGGGAGAAGGGACGCGCGCAGCAGAGGCCAGTGGCAGCGCACGTCCATGGCCCACGGTGAGGACGACCAGGATGTTGAGGAGGGCAAGGCGCATGTGACCCATGGAGGCCGGCGGTGCCATGGCCATGTGGGTCAGGCGAGCTTGAAGTGGCGCGAGATCCGCCGGACATGAAGAGGGCGGCGAGAGGACGGGCGGATCCAGCAGAGGGGCATCCAACCTGGCCGGTGGTGGGATGAGGGAGCAGCGGCTTGGCGAGCTTGAGGCCATGGCTGTAGGTTGTGATGGATGGTGTACATGGCACTGTCAAGGGCGACGGAGGGAGTTGCATGGGGCCATGGCGGGGAGGCGGTGGAGGTCGCCGGCACGGGCGTCTGGCGGGGCCACGATGGCACTGGCAGCAGCGTCCACGAGCAGAGGTGGGTGCAGGGAGGCAGAACATCTAGGGAACGGGGCCGGGATCAAGCGCAGTGCTCCTCTCTTGGTAGCGCCAAGAGGGAGGCGAGGGAGAGAATGAGAGGAGCAAGCGATCGGGAGTGAGGCGGGTGTGTGCAGTGGCGGCGCTAGAGGAGGAGATCGAGGGAAGTTGGGGATCGGGCGCTGGAGTTTTGGGTTAGGAGTAGGAGGGGTTGCGGCTAGGCCTCAGGAGGGTTTTGCCAGGGAGGTCGGCCTAGCAGAGAGGGAAACAACCAGAGGCCTAGTCTCCTGGTGAAAAGAAAATAAAAAAAGGTTTTCCTCATTGGAAAAGAAAAGAGGGGCCAAAGGATTTATTTGGAGGTCTAAATAAATCCAAATTTAGCTGAAATTTGGCAAGTGACCTCACTGGAATATAACAAGGCTCCACAAGACGAATTGGAGGCAAAAGAAGAATAGAGCAAGGATATGAATATTTGTAAACGAAAGGAGCTTTAAAATGCAAGTGGGTTGTGGTCAATTCCAAATAAATGGAATATTTTTATTATAGCTCCCTAATAATATTGACAGGCTTTAATATGTTATAAAGAGAAATCACAAGTGAATTCCCTTGATTTAAATGGATTGAAGACCCATACAATTTATTTAGTTGAGTTTTAAAATTAAATGACATGATGGCATGGTGACATGATGAAATGCAGTACGCAAAAAATAAAACTCACGGTGACGATGGAAAACAAGGAAGGCGCCTGGAGCGTCGGTCCCGGGCTGTTACAACTTCCCTCCCGAATGGGGAAATCGAAGCCAACGTCACTGCAACAACCCTCTCATCTTTGGGAGGGCAATCCCCATCAACATCTTCAATAGCACCATCTCCTCTCAAAGCCTAGTTCATCTCTTGTGTTCAATATTAGTATCGGAACCTCAGATTGGTACCTATGGGTGACTAGTAGTGTTGGTTACATCTTGTAGTTGATTACTATATCGTTTATTTTGTGGAAAGATTATATTTTCAGATCCATTATGCTATTTAATGATGCTCTGATCTTGAGCATGATTATCATTTGTGTGTAGTTACTTTTGTTCTTGAGGTCACGGGATAAGTCATGTTGCAAGTAATCATGTGAACTTGATATGTGTCCGACGTTTTGATGAGATGAATGTTGAGATCCCCTTAGTGGTGTCATGTGAACGTCAACTACATGGAACTTCACCATATTTGGGCCTAAGGGAATGCATTGTGGAGTAGTTATTAGATGATGGGTTGCTAGAGTGACAGAAGCTTAAACCCTAGTTTATGCGCTACTTCGTAAGGGACTAATTTGCATCCATATGTTTAATGCTATGGTTAGATTTATCTTAATACTTTTTCATGTAGTTGCAGGTGTTTGCAAGGGGGTTAATTGTAAGTGGGAGGCTATTTCAAGTAAGAACAACACCCAAGTACCGGTCCACCCATATATCAAATTATCAAAGTAGCGAACGTGAATCAAACCAACATGATGAAAGTGCCTAGATGAATTTCCAGTGTGTCCTCAAGAACACTTTGCTGATTATAAGAGATCGTTTTGGCCTGTAATTTGCCACAAAAGGATTGGGCTACCTTGCTGCACTTTATTTACCGTTACCGTTACTTGCTTGTTACAAATTATCTTGCTATCAAACTACCTATCACCAACAATTTCAGTGCTTGCAGAAATTACCTTGCTGAAAACCACTTGTCATTTCCTTCTGCTACTCGTCGGGTTTGACACTCTTACTTATCGAAAGGACTATGATTGATCCCCTATACCTGTGGATCATCGGGACTCTTTTCTAGCGCCGTTGCTGGGGAGTGAAGCGCTCTTGGTATGTGGAAATTGGTAAGGAGAAATTATTACTTTGTGCTGAAATTTATTGTTACTTGTTACTATGGAGAATCATCCTTTTAGGGGTTTGTTCGGGGTATCTTCACCTCAACCGGAACCACAATTAGTTGCCCCTCAACCTGCTGCACCTACTGAAAATATTGGTTATGAAATTCCTTCAGGTATGACAGAACAACTGATAGCTAATCCTTATGTAGGAGATGGAACTGAACATCCTGATATGCACTTGATATATGTGGATGAAATTTGTGGATTATTTAAGCTTGCAGGTTTACCCGGAGATGAAGCTAAGAAAAAGGTTTTCCCTTTACCTTTGAAGGAAAAAAGCATTGGCATGGTATAGGTTGTGCGATGATATTGGATCTTGGAACTGGAATCGATTCAACTTAGAATTTCACCAAAACTTTTATCATATACATCTAGTTCATCATGATCGGAATTATATATGTAATATTCATCCTCGTGAAGGAGAAAGTATCGCTCTAGCTTGGCGTGGGGGCTTAAGTCAATGTTATATTCATGCCCCCAATCAGGGGCTCTCAAGAGAAATTATTATCCGAAATTTTTATGCTCGGCTTTCTCATGATGATCGATCCATGCTCAATACTTCTTATACTGGTTCTTTTATGAAGAAGACTATTGAATTCAGGTGGGATCTTTTGGAAAGAATTAAACGCAACTCTGAAGATTGGGAACTCGACGAAGGTAAAGACAGGTATTAAGCTTAAGTTTGATTGTGTTAAATCTTTTATGAATACCGATGCCTTTCACAAGTTTGGCACTAAATACCGATGCCTCTTTTGGGGAATCATTTGCTACTCATGTTGATCTCCCTAAGGAGATGTGGTTTAAATATCACCCCCCCTATTAAAGAAGAAATTAAAGAACCGGTTAAAGCTAAAGATGAAACCATAATTTACAATGTTGATCTAGTTATACCTACTACTTATATTAAAAACAACCTTTCCCTGTTAGGATAAAGGAACATGCTAAGGTATCAACTGTGGCTCGCAAAAGCAACATCAAAGCACCTAAACCTTCTGAGCAAATTAACCTAGTGTTGCTATGGTTAAAGATCTCCTGGTAGAAAAAATTAACTGGCACGTTATTTACTTTTGCGATGAAGATGCTTGAATTGCTAAACATGATGGAAAAGATAAACATAAACCTGTTGTTGGCATGCCTGTTGTCTCAGTCAAAATAGGAGATCATTGTTATCATGGTTTATGTGACTTAGTGCTAGCATGAGTGATATTCTTTTTACTTTATATCAAGAAATTATGAATCACATAGCACCCGCTGAAATAGAAGACATAGATGTTACTATTAAACTTGCTAACAGAGACACCATCACACCACTTGGTATTGTTAGAGATGTTGAAGTCTTGTGTGGGGAAGTAAAATGTCTTACTGATTTTCTAGTGCTTGGTTCCCCACAAGATGTTTTTTGTCCCATTATTTTTGGAAGACCTTTCTTGAACACTATTAATGCTAAAATAGATTGTGAAAAACAATTTGTCGGTGTTAGTTTTGGTGATGAGGCTCATGAGTTTAATTTCTCCAAGTTTAGAAGACAGCCTCATAAGAAAGAATTACCTAGTAAGGATGAAATAATTTGTATTGCTTCTATTGCTGCACGTTGTGTGCACGGCCGGTGAGCAGACCTAGCCCCCTTATACAAGTGCAGGCGTTCCAGTCCAACCCGGTGCGCGCCGCTCAGTCGCTGACGTCCGAAGAGCTTTCGGTTGATACATACGACGTAGAGTGTCCATACTTACTCCCGCGTGGTGGTTAATGCGAAAAGGCCAAAGGCCTACTCGGATCAAATATCCAAATCGTAAGTGTCTTGGGAGCATGCGGTGACGATCAATGATCCACGATATGTGGTCCCGTCGCCCCATCTCACGGACTTGCGGCAAGAATGCCCGGCCACACCGCGTGGAAAACTCGCGGGTATCCTCCATATCAACCTGACTACACATCAACTCGCGGGTACCCCTCAGGTCCGACCCGATTTCAGTACATGGTTCTGTGGTAAGTCAAAGTAACCATGTGTCCAAAACAGCAAGGGGGAACCCGAGGAATCACCCTCGATGGATTCCCACTCGATGTAACCGTCAAGGTGGACTTGGAGGAATCAACCTCGATGGTCCACACTTGAGGGGATGCACAACAAAGTCGTTATCGGGAGTGGTGAAGGAGGAATCACCCTCGATGACCATGACTGCTTAACTACACTACAGAGTTAACATCAGAAGTGCTATACGAGGTATCACCCTCGGCACTCGATAGTAACCCTAGAGTGTCATACAAATAAGGGGGTGTGATGTGATGTGTCGGGCTCTGGACGTCGATCACATGGATCGAGTCATCGGTCATCAAGCAGGCGCAATTGTGATAAGGTGAGGGGTCTCTGGTGGATCACTAATCAACCTATACTAAGCAGTCTAGGATAAACAGGTAAGGTATGAAAACAGGTAATAATAACAGGCTATGCATCATAATAGGATCATACAAACGCAGTAGGAGTTCTAATGCAAGCATAAGAGAGAAGAGAATGGGCGATATCGGAATGATCAAGGGGAGTTTGCTTGCGTGGAAGCTCTGAAGACAGATAAGAACCTTCGACGGTGAAGCAGTCGAGCACCGGTTCAATCTCGGTCTCGGTGTCTACAATAAAGAAGTAACGGAGGGGGAACATAATAAATCATAGAGCAATCACTTCATCACAAAGCATGACAAAGTAAAACATTGCGCTGGGGGCGACCTAACGCAGTGCTACACGTTGCAGACGAAGCACGAATTTAACTAGAATGTTTTCCTGGTTTTGGACATCTATCAAACAGATGAACCAGAGGAGAAGGTTCCATGTTTGCAGTGCTAGAGGCATCTGACAGGTATGTCGATAGCGTATTCGAGTTCGTCTCATTTTTTCGATCAACTTTAAAGTAGAAAACTTTTTCATGGAGCTACGGTTGAATCTATATGAATTTCCTAAGTTTAAACAATATTGTTAAATTATTTATTAATTCGAAAATTAGTTGGTAAAAGCTATGGGTAGTTGGCAAAGTGGCTGACAGGTAGGGTCCAGTGGCAGGGTTGACTGTTGACAAGTGAAAGTTGGCAGGGTTAACTGTTGACAAGTGAAAGTTGGACTGGTCAACACGGTGTGGGGGGCACATGTCATTGTCACTGTTTTTGACTAATTAATTAGTTAGCAGTGTGGCCCCACATGTAATAGACAAGTTAGTGGGGGTTAGACTAATGGGGAGTTAATGTTAATGGGGGGATTAGCCCCTAATCTGGATAGGATCGGCCCAAGGCGACAGAGAGCCAGCCGGCCTCTATGGCCTGGCTCTCACGAGCAGGTGGCGTCGGTGGCCACCGAGCCCAGGCATGGGCAGTCGGCGAACGGGAGGTGGTCGGCGAGGCTGGTAGCGGGTGTAAGTGGCCGCGGCGGGTCACACGTGTGCAGGGCGTGGCGGTTGTAGCAGCAGGCAGCGCCGGTGGCACAGGGCAGCAGCCGCATAGTAGCAGCTTGCAGGGTCGAGTAGGAGGGAGGCGCAGCCACACGTAGCCGAAAGCCTGGTCGGAGCGCGGACAACACGTGGAGACCGTTGCTGAGGGAGACCGCCGGCACGGGCGAAGGCTGCAGCGAGTAGAAGCCGAAGGGGGCGGCAACAGCAGATGCCGGCAGCGGTGGAGCAAGGCATCAGCGGCCGTGGGAGCGACATTAGTAGGCTGCAGCAGTGAGCGTGAGAGGGGGCCGGCAGGGCGCTGGGCCAGGCACAGTCAAGATACACAATGCACGCGGGGGTGCGGCTAGACAAGTAGGGGGCGCGACAAAGCATGGCGACCGCGAGAGAGTCGTGAGCCCGGGCGCGTGGAGAGATTGTGAATACAGCGGCAGAACTGAGGCCAAAACGAGGGGAACGAGAAGAGGAGCTCACCGGGAGGGCGCACGGCGGCCCATTGGTGGTTTAGGGCCAACAGAACATCCGCAATCGTTGCGGACGCGTCGATGGCTGAAGGTTGAAGACGAAGATGGAACCGAAGCGGTAGGGGCTCCCAACGTGAACTCGAGGGCGTGTACGACACAGCGGGCGATGACGAAGCTCGTGGATGCGAGCTCAAGGCGCGGGTGTGACGGTGGGCGCGTGGACGAAAATGGCCTCGGCGACGGTGGCGTTTGACTTCGTCCATATCAATGGGAGCGAGGGAGGGAGGACAAGAAGTGGATCTGGGAGGGGGCATCGAGGAGAGTGAGGCCAGGGGGTAGGGGAGGCAGGGCATCGACCTTATCCCTTCCCTCCCCCGACGCCATCGAGGTGGTTGGCCGTATACCTGGCCAAACGGGCCGGCCCGGCACGGCACGGCCCGGCCCGCCGTAAACGTGCCTGGCACGGCACGGCCCGTCTCGGCACGAATAATAACCGGGCCGTGCCGTGCCGGCCCACGGGCGGGAGCTAGCAGCCCAGGCACGGCACGTAGTCTACATGGGCCGGCACGCGGCACGCCCAGGCACGCCGGCCCGTTGGAGGACGCTGGGCCGTCTGGCGCGATTTTTTTCTTTTTCTTCGCAATACCTCTGAAAACTGCAAAAAGAAGGCCAAAAAAATTAGAAAATTGCAAAATCTGGTAGACTATTATGTGAGATAAATCTAGAGTTTTATTAGCACATATACATCATTAAAACTCCCATCTAAAAGAATAAAAGAATACAAGACATACTCTATAATTACAAAAGGATAAAAAATACAAATACTACACTATAACACTACTACTACTTAGATTCAAGCACTAATAAAATACGCATGCACTATGAAAATATTAAACATATTAGGGTATTCGGTATTTATATAGGACATATATATTTATATTTTTCAAAAAAACATAAACGGGCCGTGCCGTGCCGGCCCGCGTGCCTAGCCTCCAGGCCCAGGCACGGCCCATGGCGTGCCGCGTGCCGGGCCTGGCCCGTTTAGCCCGGGCCGTGCCGTGCCTGGGTCGTGCCGGGCCTGCGTGCTACCGGGCCGCCCAGTTAGCACGGCCCGTTTGGCCAGCTATAGTTGGGCGGGAGCCTGGTTCTGTAGGGACGCGACTAGGGGAACAGGAGAAAATGACCGGAGGAGGAGTGGGCCGCTCGGTCGGTTCGGTGGTAAGGCCCGGGGGGCAGGGGAATCCCCTTTTTTTTCCTTTTCTAATTGTTTTTCTATATTTTTACTTTATGTTTCCTTTTAGTTTTCAAAAAGCAAAATAGTTTTATAAAACACAAAGCTTGCACCTAAAATATCATTTTAACTTAGACCACTGCTATAATTAATTTGGCACCAAAATAAAGTAGTTTAGCATTTTTATAATTTAAAAAGCAATTGAATTATTATTTAGGCCACTGGTTTGATTAGTTTAGAGCACTTAAACACATTGTAAAAAGTTGGTTCCACCACCAATATTAATTATGGATTATTTGCCACACTTTGAACATTTTAGTTTTCATGTTTGAGAAATTTGAATTTTGACTTTAAATTTGGATTTGAACTTGAATTGAGTTCGAAAGAAAATGAGGTTTAGCAATAGTAGGAGTGATGACATGGCACCAATAACAGGGAATTACTCTAGCATGATTCTCAGGGTGTTACAAATCTCCTCCACTACAAGAAATCTTGTCCCGAGATTTAAGAGGTGGTGTAAGGTGGAAAGAGGTGGTTACGAAATTCTAACAAATCTTCTCGGTCTTGGATTCTCTTCTCGAAGAGGTTGATCCCCTTCGTTGAGGTTTTCATTTCCCTTCTCCAGGTCATCATGATGAAGTCGTCATCCTTTCTTCGGAGTCTTCATCGTACTTACGAAGGACAAGGGGTAACTTCAGAAGACCGGACCTCTACAAGGTTGCTTATCTGGTAGATAACATTAGGGAAGGTGGCTGAAAGTAAATTTCGAGTTGAAACTTAAGAAAATATCAGGAGCAAGGCAAGAAGGTACCATGAGAAGTTTCAATCGGGTAGGAAATCTTTCGATGCCTAATCAGAAGGTTAAAGGGGTTCAGAGCAACGAAAATAAGTATTGATTTTGATACTAGAGTAGATCATCTCTAGGAAGGTGGCTCGTGATTTACATACGAAACCAAGTGTGAGGAATAACTTTGGAAACAGGGGTGTACGGAAGAGTCAGGTTTCGATCCTGTGGAACTGTGGGTCATGGGCCCACCATGTGGATTTAAAGTCGGAAGAGCGGTGACATCTAGTACATTCATGATAGCAAAGCATGTCAGAGGATAGCTTGTCAATTATGTTGGCAACTACGTTGGTACCAAGGGCGGGTGACGAAGAGAACCATTTTCCTGCTCGTTCAACGAGGCGGACCAATAGGCAAATCTCTCATCCATCGGTGGCTACCGGAATGTCATCAACAATAGTAACAGGGTCTTACTGACAGAGTTGTACATCGAGGTGTATATGTAAGCAGGGAAATATTCATGTTTTGTGTTGGAGGGAAGGCAATAACATTGTCGATGATAGCACAAATTATCGAGGGGCAAGGGGGGTTATTTCTCATCATGAATTCAATTGATATCCTGGAAGAGCTCAGAATGTTGGTAATGATCACGACACATTTGTCGAGAGATTTCATGAAGATGTAACTGACCGGCAGTGACATCAAGTCAAAGGAATGATGAAACGAAAGGTTAGTGGAACCACGGGTACGACACAAACTCGAAACCAAGCTTCCTATTCAAGGAGAAATGATATTATGAGGAAGATCCATGTAAGGTTAGCTCATCATCAAAAATTGTGCTCTAGGAAGAAGGACCAGGTAGCACAATTAAAATTTAGCATGATTATGATATAGCCGATCAGGCTAGGAATGACATGAAGGATTATTCGTAAGCAATGAAAATTACTTTGATTTATTGGATCGAAGTGCGGAATTGATTCACTTATCAATTTTCTCAAGTGACTAATAACTCAGAACCCGAGGAAATTTGTAATCGGTGACAAGCAACACTTGTTGCAGAACTCTTAAAAAGTAATGTAGTTCTGTGATATTATAGAGATACCGAGGGTAATACTCAAAGATAGATCAGAGTAGAGGTTAGACTAGTGTATTGATCTGTCGAAGACAAGCACTTTAACTCATCCGTGAAATGGGATCAAAGAAGGACAATATGGTCGGAGCCACGATTGCAAAAACCAAATCCTAGATATAAGATGAACTTATACCAAGGGGACAATTAATTTTTAAGAGAAGCTTCCATGATAAGGTCTACATCGTGTCCATGGGCAAGAACGCAAAGTTCAAGGTCGACTCCGACTTCTTCAATGCATAACCTTCCATTCACTTCTCGCTTTCGATGAAGTTGTAGTGTTGAAATTATATCTGGAAAAACACCAGAACAGTATGACTCGTGAAAACTCTCGGGTTCACATAGATTAGGGAAGGCATAGGTTCAACTCATTGGGGCATGATAGGAACATATATGAAAACTTAAAGAGTAAATAACACAAGCTCGAAGGTAGAGCATGGTTGACAAAGGGAGATGATACAATTTACTAAAGGCATTATGTATCAGGGAAGAACTCACAAGGTGATTATATATGAGGGCACTGTCGGGAAATGATCCAAAAAAGGATCTGGTGGTCCATAAGGGATCTGATGTGAGCATCGGTACCCAACCAGAAGAAGAAAGAATGCAAGGAGATTAGATTATAGAAACAACTTACTAATTCAAAGCTCAAATACAAAGGAATGAAGATTTCCAGATCGGGGGACCAGAAGCAGAGGCTCTGATCAAAAGACAACTAAGTTGAATAGACATAGATCGACAATCAATCAATGGTTGATTTGCCGAGAACCAGCTCATGTCCCGAGTGATGTCCGAGCCGGAAGGATAATTTCCTGGGAACAACCGATTCTTGTGTGCATTCACAACCATATCGAATCAAATGTCAAAATGACGATGACAAAGGATACTAATGAATATCGCCAGACATATGGAAAGTATCCATGATGCAAGTAGACAAGTATTTGCAGAGCAATAGTTAGCAGTGGATTATTGGAAGACCGGATCGTATTTTGAAGACTTTCTTGAACCACATGAACAACTAGGGAGAATGAATCCTCGATAAGCGTGGGGAATTATCCGTAGAAGTTTCAAACGGAAATGGAGCTGCAAGGCAGCAGGCACAATGGATTCTCGGGATATTGGAATGTTTCAGGGAATTGTGTAATAACAAGAGAAATGGAAATGAATGTATGTTGGCGTTCTAGGAACCAGGGTACCCACAATTGCCTGCCTGGGGCCCACGGTGTGGCTGCATCGATGGTCTGGTACGTCCCATCTTCAACCACAACAAGACAAGACCCTCGCGAGGGGCCAAGCCTCATGAGGCAGACGACATCAAGACCTCCAGAGGGAGCGGACTCCTCAGGTAGCCTCCTAATGAAGCGGAGATTTCTATGCAAGACCCAACCTCACGAGGCTGAAATGACATCAGCCATGAAGACCAAGGCCAAGTGCACGCCAGCGGGCGCAGAGCAGCAGGTTTCCTCTTTGGTGCGAAGGAGGCAAGCGCAGGTGTGGAGTCCCAAGGAATCAGCCAAAGGTTGCCATTTGCGTGCAACGATACCAGGACCGCCAGAACGGCAGGACGAATGTCATCACCGAGCCCACCATGACGTCATGATCAGAAGCTTTGCAGGTGAAGACCACCTTTAATCAGGATCAGATGTACTTCTTGTACCCTTTCAAATTTGGCCGTTGTGGGATCCCTTCCCGCCTAAGTTTTGGAGAAAGAGGACCAGGGCGACTATAAATATAGCCTAGCCACCACTGTAGGAAGCATCGGGTGATCAGCTCACTGAATCCCCAAGAGCTCATCACTAGAACTCACCTCCTGAGGTTGTTCTTCCACTTGTACTAATTCATCCTCAGCCCCCTGCGAGGCTAATCCACCACAAAGTAGGAGTAGGGTATTACACCGCAAGGTGGCCTGAACCTGGATAAAACTGCAATGTCTTTCTCCTTCTTGTTCATCGAGCTAGGTCGTCAGAGCAGCGGATCGATCGGCTTGAGAGGTTGAGTTCTTCGCACACGCCCCTGAGTTCGAACCTTTCTTGCGTATGCGGAGCCCGAAATCCGACATTTGGCGCACCAGGTAGGGGCGTGATGGAGGTCGGCCTCTTCATCAACCACGCTCCACCCTCGCCGCTCGATCTCCATGGTAGGTGCTGCTCCTTCCGCTGGTCCACCGGGCATGTTCGGATGCGTCATGGGTTTCCGGGCCTTTTCCCCCGCCTTGCGACAGGTGCGGTGGCCTCTGAAGTTCTGCCGGAGCTGCCGCCGCGCTACGACGGCGCGGCGGACCCTGAAGGTTTCTCCAGGCATACGAGGAGGCCATCTGGGTAGTGGGCGGAGACGACAAGGCCATGGCAAATTGGCTCCCTATGTCACTCGAGGGCATGCCTCGCACCTGGCTGCTAAACTTACCGAAGTCCTCGTTAGCTTCACGGGACGAGCTGCGCGAGTTGTTCGCCGCAAGCTTCGCGCTTCTGGCACACCACACCATCGCGGCCATCCTCGGTAGATCACAGGTGCCAGCTTCAAACCGCCACGCCAAGAAATTCTTCAGTCAGATGGGGGCTTCTCCGTCCCTGCGAGGGGCCCCTCCGGGTTGGGCGGCTCCCCAGGCCGACCTCACCTTCGACTCCAGAGATCACCCCAAAACCAAGGCCGGCACCAGTGCACTGCCCATGCTTTGCACCCCCACCATTTACAACATAGCAGTTACCAGGACCCTCATCGATGGTGGCGTCGACCTCAACATCCTCTCCATGGAGGCGTTCGGCCTGCTTCACGTGCCTCATGACTGGCTCCTTGCCACCAAGCCGTTTTTCAAAGTGGTTGGCGGCTCCACCTACCCCGTGGGGCAGATTCGTCTCCCCGTCACCTTCGGAACGCATGACAACTACCACACCAAGCTCATCGACTTTGACGTCGCGCGCATCGGGCTCCCGTACAACGCCATCGTCCGGTACCCGTCCCTTGCCAAGTTCATGGCGGCGACTCACCCCGACTACAACATCATGAAGATGTCGGGGAAGCAGCGGCATCCACACCATGGTGGGAGACACTGGGGATGCGCTGGCGCCCCTCAGACTCACCATCAAGGCCGCAGCGGCCGCGTGGCCAGTTGCGGGGAGCATTTCAGAGGGCTCGAGGGCTGCCCCGGCGAAGAAGAAGTCGTTGTTCTCCCACGACCGAGCTGAGACGAAGCAACTACTAGTCGATGAGGGCGCGGAGTGAGGAGCTACCTTCGCCATATGCATTGGCCTCCCTCGAGACCAAGAGGAGGCGCTGGTCAGGATGTATTTGCCTGGCAAGCAACATACTTGGTAGGCGTCCCACGAGGGGTGATCGAACACCACCTCATGGTGTGCCCCCACGCGTGCCCCGTGAAATAGAAGGCGTGGCGGCAAGCCCCAGAGAAGCAGTCGTTCATCATCCAGGCGACCCACAAGCTACAGTAGGCCGACGTTATCCGGGAAGGTCGGCACCCGGAGTGGTTGGCAAACCCAATCATTTTCCCCGAGAAGGGTGGAAAAGAGCACAAGTGAGTTGACTTCAAGCCTGAACAAAGATTGCCCTTAGGATCCAGTCCCTCTTCCTTGCATCGACCAGATCGTTGACTCCACTGCCGAGTGCGATCTGTTGTGCTTCCTAGATGCCTTCTCGGGCTATCATCAAATCAAGATGGCAGTGGAAGATTTAGAGAAGACGGCCTTCTTGACCCCGTGCGGGGTGTATTGCTACACCTCCATGTCGTTTCGGTTGCGCAATGCCGGAGCAACCTTCCAACGGTTGATGCACATCGCTTTGGGCAAGCAGCTCGGGAGAAATTCAGAGGCTTACATCGATGATATAGTGGTCAGGTCTTGGGAAGCAAGAACCCTTGTTGGATATCTGGAGGAGACGTTCGCCAATCTGCGTGAGGTGAAGCTGCGGCTTAATCCTGGGAAGTGCGTATTCGGTGTCCCGTTTGGCAAGCTGTTGGGGTTCCTAGTGTTGCACAAAGAGATTGAGGCCAACCAGATAAGGTCAAGGCAATAGAAAGCATGAGCCCGCCTCAAATTCTCAAGGAAATGCAGAAGGTGGCAGGCTGCGTAACCTCGCTTGGGCGCTTCATATCCAAGCTAGGCGTGCGCACGCTCCCTTTCTTCAAGCTAATGAAGAGGAAGGGCCCGTTCGAATGGACTCCAGAAGCTAACGCGGCTTTCGAAGACCTCAAGAAGTACCTCACCAGCGCACCGGTGATGGTGGCTATCGGTGTCAAAACTGGCAGATCTCGGGTAGGGGGTCCCGAACTGTGCGTCTAAGGTTGATGGTAACAGGAGGCGAGGGACGCGATGTTTACCCAGGTTCGGGGGCTCTCTATGGAGGTATTACCCTACTTCCTACTTGATTGATCTTGATGAATATGAGTATTACAAGAGTTGATCTACCACGAGATCGTAATGGCTAAAACCCTAGAAGTCTAGACGGTATGACTATGATTACCTCTATGGACTAAGCCCTCCGGTTTGTATAGACATCGGAGGGGACTAGGTTTGTTCAAAGTCGGTTACAGAGAAAGGAATCTTCATATCCGGGCGCCAAGCTTGCCTTCCACGCCAAGGAGAGTCCTATCTGGACAGAGCTGAGAGTCTTCGGTCTTGTATATTCATAGACCATCGGTCCGACCCATACTACATAGTCCGGCCGTCCGAGGACCCCTTAATCTAGGACTCCCTCAGTAGCCCCTGAACTAGGCTTCAATGATGAGGTGTCCGGCGCGTGAATTGTCTTCGGCATTGCAAGGCGGGTTCCTTCTCTGAATACTCTAAAATAGTCTTTGAACACAGAAAACATGTCCGGCTCTGCAAAACAAATTCACACACAACCGCAGAGAGTATAATATTTCACGAGTCCAATCTACTGACAACATTTTGTAGCGTGACATCATGTCGCTGCCCGGCCATTATTTCAAACCGTTTTTTAGCCTGCCGCTCCATAATTTGAGATGCGGTTTCATTGGCACGTCTTGTCAAAGCAGAGATCGTGTCCCCTTATTGCGGGATTCTCATCAACACGGGCGTGGGTAACCCGACCATTCTGTTGGCATGATTCGTTGGGAATAGGCAGGTCTTAAGGCCTAGGAGGGGGTATTTGATATTCATCGCCTTTATAAAGGGGCTAAGACCCGTCTCTTCTCCTTTACGCCAACCTTTTCCTCAACCTCTCCCACCTCGAGTTCCAGCATCCAAGGTTAAATTTAATCGCTTCGCACTTCCCAGTCATGTCCGGACCCAGCCCTCAAGGCCGGTGGGTGGCTTCCTCTGTCATAGAGGATATCACGAAGCTCTGGGAGGCAAGATACCTGACCGTGGAAATCCCCCAGAGGCTTCCTGCTCAAGGGTAGGTTATTCCTACTCCCAGATCCGGCGGGAGGGTTGTATTCATCTCCCACTTCCTCCGAGGGCTAGGGTTCGCTCTTCATCCCTTCGTTCGAGGGCTCATGTTCTCGTACGGGCTAGATTTTCAGGATCTAGCTCCGGACTCCTTTCTTCATGTCTCGGTGTTCATTATCGTGTGCGAGGCCTTCCTCCGTATTCCCCCACACTTCATCTTGTGGCTCAAGACCTTCAATGTGAAGCCAAAGTTAGTGGACGGGAAACAAGCAAAGTGTGGTGGTGCTGCAGTGAGCAAACTCACCAATACTCCTTGGCCAAAAGGCTCCTTCACAGAAACTTCCAAACTATGGCAGCGGGAGTGGTTTTACATCACTGAACCCCGTGGTACCAAGTGGGCAGCTACACCTGCGGTCTGATCTGGCCCTTCGTTACATCTTGCATCATGGATAAATAAGGGGCTGGACCGGGGATCAATTGATGAAGTGCGGATGCTGCAAAGCCACATTCGGAGCCTCATTGAAAAGGACACCGGTCTTATCAACGTAATCCAAGTAATGCTAGTTCGTCGGGTCCTACCGTGCCAGCGATGGCCCCTTCGCCTGTGGGAGTTCAATCCGGAAGGACCACGAACCCTTCAGCACTTCTCCGGCACGACGCTCAGAGGAATGTGGAAATTGTTCTTCGGGACACGAAAACAGTGGCTGGATACTACAGAGGACATCGGCCTTGACTGCAACCATCCGGATACCTCGGTAAGCACTCGACTCCTGAACGCAGCTTAGTTAAATTTCTCATAACGATATACTGAGAAAACCATACTTGGCCAGGGTTGGATAAAGAAGGCAGAGAGAATTAGGTGTTTGGCCCCACTTCCCAAAGACTCAGTCGATCCGGTGTTAACAAGGATGCTGGTTCCGGCACAATATCAAGTGCCGGTGAAGGAAGACAAGGAAGAGAGCAAGAAGTCCCAGGGTGGCCCCCATTCTAGAGGTACACCAGACACCTCGTGTGGGGAGATTGGAACTCACTCTTCCAAAGATGAAAGGGAAGGAGAAACTGACATCCCTTCTCCCTATGGGAAGAAGAGGACCACCTCTGAAGACTTGAAGATAAAGGCTTCTAAGCGAGGAAAGATATCCCTGTCAGGGGGTTCTGGTTCGGGAGGCGATGCTGTCACGCAGTTCCTCCATAAGTACAAGCCCTTAGACGAATCGTAAGTGAACAAGGGTGTTTTAAACATATCCAGTTCTTTCCTGGTTGCAAGGGTAATATTTAAAATATATGTTTGCAGTCTGGCATGCAGCCTTCCTCAATGGTCCTCCTCCTCGGGGGATCTTCTTCTGGAGATGATGGAGAGCGAGACGCCTCCACAGATCTCCCTGCACGATAGGGTAGATGACCCCGAAGTGTCATCCCGGAGGATCTCTCCCAATCAAAAAGCGGTGCGAGGGACAACGAAGACTAGGCCTGAAGGTGACACTTTGGCCGTCGAGGGTGCGGGGTGTGCGGCCCCTATGGGGACCAACAATAAGGCCCTGGACTATCCGATTTACAGCCAGAGACGACTCTAAGGTCGAGTGAACATATTCCTTTGAAGGGAGTCTGTACCCCTTCAGCTCCTTCCAAGGATCCGGAGGCGCCGGATACATTGATGGACATATTGCGACATGCGCCCGTCTCAGAGGAACATCGTACCTTGATGGGTACGGTGGTTTAGAGTGTTCTGTCCGTGAAAAGCGGATTGAATGAAGCCTTTACGAGCCTACTAAGAGGCTTCGAGGTACGTAATGTAATATTTTCAATTGTGCTCTAAACGCAATATGCGCCTGTGTATAGATAGTAGCCCCTAAGACTCTGGTGGCGTCCAAAGGGAGGCGATCAGAGGATCAAGAAAGATATGCCCAGGAAATAAACTGACTAATTGGAACACTGGTTGTTACATCCCTGGCGACTGCCCAAGCTACAGAGGTTGCAGATCTAAAGCAGAAACTTGATTTTGTGGATGATGACATCACGCTTATTAACAGGCGGCTCAATGAGGTGCAAGGTATGTCTTTGGGGTAGTAAGTATATGCAAGTACTATAATATGAGCATGATGCTGAGAATTGTATACTGAGATATGCATAACTGCAGATAGTGCCGCCGCAGTTGAGACCCTTCGGGCTGAGCTTGCCCGGGCCAAGGAGCAAGCCGGGATGAGCAATGCGGCTGCCAAAAAGGCAGCTGCTAAATTAAAGGCCGAATAGGCTGCTCGGCGCCAGTGTCAGGAGTGAATATCTACTATGGCGCTTGAGCTAAAGTATGCCACTAGCCGATGTGAATTTCTCGAGAAAGATAACAAGACCAGAGTGGCCGATCTGGACAAGGCCTTACAAGAGGTGAGGGAAGCACGGTCCGAGTCTAGAGCGGCTCGGGAGGAGATCCGACAAGCTGGGGAGATCGCGGCTGGTAAGCCCATGTTATTACAAACTAAATTCGGCGATCCAAAGTATGCCCCGCTTAATCAAATGTGGAGTTCTCCAGATGCATTTTTGGACTTGCCAAATAGTGTCTCCGATGTGACGCAGTTTTTCCAAGCGCAAGAAGGACATGCGATGGAAAAGCTTTTTTGGTCGCAATTCAGCATGCCAAAGCGTCCGCTGTTGCTGAACGAACAGATGGCCCAGTGGGCCGAGCTCCACAAGATATCCGGATCTGCCATGAAGGATGACGTGGTCCGGCTGTGGCCGACTGAGCCAATTCCGAATAGTTATTTCGAGTTGTTGGAGCGACTTGTTGATGCGGCGCCGCATATCGACGCTGTTAAGCGGTCATCATGCATAGAAAGTGCATGGATGGCCTTTGCCCGCGTCAAGACGTACTGGGCGAAGATGAGGGCCACCGATATTGCAGTGAAAAGTCCATCCAAGGGCAAGGACCATCACACGCCGGAGCATTATTTTGAGGATGTCCTAGAGGGTGCCCGCTTGATATAGGGTCAGTGCTCAAAAGATATTATGTTCGAGTGAAATGTACCAAAATTGTAAAAACAATATTATGATATATTAGGGCTATGTTTTTTATACTTTTGCCTAAAAGGTTTTTGGTGCCTCCTGTGTGGCCATTTTTTGTATAATCTGAAAGTTTTCCAGTCGTCGGCTTCGGCCCCCTCGCATATAACGCGGGGGTGTTCGGAAAAGCACTTGATCACTCTTGACCCAACGTCTCGGTCCATTAAGGAGGTGTCGGTGCGGCAAACCAGGCAATCGAACTATAGGGCTTTAAAACTTCCACTTAGCCATAGGAGTTTGACGGTGGGTCTACCATATAGCCCCTGGTATGTACGCGGTTATCCGAATACGGTGCGTTTACATACGTGACTAGAAGAACGATCCTTCGTGTAATACGGGAGGAATCTCAAAGATTCTGGCGAGTCATCGAGTGGTTGACCATCTCTCGCTGCATCATGACAATGAGTTTTCGGCTTTCTGTACTGAGGTGCTCATCCGGACAAACCAGGACACAATCGCAGTAGTTCTCCCTTTACTACCCTAGCCGATAGAGCGGAACGTAAGGTAGTAAGCACAGGAGTCGGGCAACCCAACTATTGACCAAAGACATGATTTGGAGCTGATGCATATAAGGCCAAACTCATGACGCCGAAGTGTGCTATAAAGTTGTTTGGACTTGTCTGCAACTCATGTTTTGCCATATCGAGCCCCTGGCAATATATGCCGAGGTGCGTGCGTGAAATAACCACAGAAGCACAATTCGGTTCTTTGAGAAAAGCGAATACTGAATACGGGTTATGTTGACTAGCATATGAATGATACATCAAGCACGATCTTTACAGATTATAACGCTACCACAAAGGCTATTTGACATGTCGGGGGTCGAAAGCTGAGAGGAAGGGCACTTTACAGGTTTGAAATAAAGAGCGCGGTCTACAAAAAACATTTGGACCTCCTGTCGCACGTCTGCGCTGCCTTGCCTTGGTTAAAGGACTTCTCAGCAAATATATTCACCTGTGGTAAAATATAAAAATGGTTAGAAAAAGAAAAATACTATGAGAGTGCGGATAGTGTTATAGGTTTGTCCGCATTGTGCCTCTGTCGGTGAACAGGGTATTTTAAGTGTATAATTATGTGTGCGGGACAGACTTCGCGGCTATATGGGGCGGACGGCTGAGGCCAAACTGCTAATCCAGCTCTGAGATTGATTGGTCCTGTCTAATGGAGACTGGCGGCTTGATGGCCGACAAAATGTGCGGCTTAATAAGGCCGCTTTGTACTTCGGCCGCAGTAGCCGTATTATGCTCCTCTGCACGGAGGGAGCATTCTGTATTTCCGTTTATCGTGATGGTGCCGCGTGGACCGGGCATCTTAAGTTGGAAATAGGTGTAATGTGGGACCGCATTAAAGAGAGCAAAAGCGGTACGCCCGAGTAGTGCATGGCAGCTACTGCGGAGTGGGACGATATCGAAGGTCAAGCCTTCGCTTCGAAAGTTGTTCAGCGAACCGAAAACGACTTCCAATGTAATCGAGCCCATGTAGTGAGCTTCTACACCGAATATTGTTCCCTTGAAGGTAGTTGCGGTGGGCCTGATTCTTGAAGGATCAATGCCCATTTTGCGCACAGTGTGTTGGTAGAGTAGATTAAGGCTACTGCCGCTGTCCATGAGGACTTTTGTGAGATGGAACCTATCGATAATTGGATCGAGGATGAGAGCTATCGGACCTTCACGAAGGATATTGGTTGGGTGGTCCTTGCGATCAAAAGTGATCGGGTGGGCCGTCCATTGGCTTAATTTTGGTGCGGCTGGCTCTATGGCACCGGCGTCCCGTAGCGCGCGCTTGCAGTCCTTTGTAGGGATGTGCATCACGTATAACATGTTCACTGTCTTTACTTTGGGGGGGGGGGGATTTCTTCTGACCCCCGGTGTTCGGCTGGCTAGTCTCTTCGTCATCGCTATCACTGGGCGGCCCCTTCACCATATGTTCGACATTAAGCTTACCGACTTGTTTAAAACCCAACAGCTCCTATTGGTGTGATTGGCTGGTTTGCCGGGGGTGCCATGAATCTGGCAGGGCCGATCCAGTATCTTGTCTAAATTGGATGGTCCGTCTCTATTTGCCTTGAACGCCTTTTTCCGTTGACCGGGTTTGGAACCACTGAATCTGGCGTTGACCATCGCGTCTTGCATTCCTTCATTGTTATTGCGAGCTTGTGTTTATTGTGTTGTGGCTTGCCGTTTCCGTCTCGAACTTTGGAAGTACCGGATCAATGGTGTTGTTGCTTCTACGAGCGAGACAGCTGTCTTCTCCCACGCAAAAACGGATCATCAGAGTGGTAAGGGCAGCCATGGATCTTGGTATTTCTTGACCGGGATGGCGGGAGAGCCACTCATCTCGGATGCTATGTTCAAAGGCCACGAGGGCTTCAGTGTCCGGACAATTGACAATTTGGTTCTTTTTGGTTAAGAACCTAGTCGAGAGCTTCCTAGCGGACTCCCCGGGCTGCTGGATGATGTGACTTAGGTCATCGGTGTCTGGAGGCCGAACATATGTACCTTGGAAGTTATTGCGGAAGGTGTCTTCCAAGTCTTCCCAGCTGCTGATGGAGTTCTCAGGGAGGCTGTTCAGCCAGAGCCGCGCTGGCCCCTTTAGTTTTAGTGGGAGGTATTTGATGGCGTGGATGTCATCACCGCGGGCCATGTGGATATGGAGGTGGAAATCTTCAATCCATACTGCGGGGTCTGTTGTTCCATCATATGAGTCGATATTCATGGGTTTAAACCCTTCCAGGAATTCATGTTCCATTACTTCATCAGTGAAGCAAAAGGGGGTGTGCGGCCCCTCTATGTCGGGCCACGTCGCGACGTAGCTCGGATGGAGTTCGTCTGCGGTGCTCGGCCTGGGCGTGGTTGTGTTTGTCACGTCCGGCTAGATGGCCGTCGTTGGATGTCCGGGCACGTCCCCGTCATCTGTAGATTGATCTGGTCTGACCTGCTCTATTGTCTAGGTCCTGTCGCAGGTCATATGTATGGCCCTGAGCTGTTTTTTATCTGCCCTTACCGTGAGGTACGGGCTGGTGTTTGGCTTGAGTTGTCGCTTTGTCCCTGCCACGTGGTGGTCGGTCAGCCGCATTATGCGCTCATAGGATGGGCTCCAGTGCCTCGTCATTGAATTGGGGTAACAATTTGCGCTTCGGGTAACTTTTGGCTGAGCGCTCGAGGACGTGTTCTTCGGCTGCTAGGACATTAGTCCATTTATCGTTGAGCAGATCATGATCAGCTTGAAGTTGCTGCTGCTTTTTTTCAGGCTCCTTGCAGTGGCTATTAGCTGGCGCTTAAAGCGCTCCTGCTTGAAAGGTTCCTCAGGCACGATAAAATCCTCGTTGCCGACGCTCACCTCGTCCTCGGAGAGCGGAAGGTAGTTACTGTCCTCCGAGTCTTCGTTCATGGCCTGTTCATCGGGGGTAAATCACCCATCTTCCTGTTCATCCTGTTCGAAGGTTGGCTCAACGGGGTCTTCGTTATCTTCGGCATCGTTTGGAGTATTATTTTCTCCTCTGCCGGTATTGCTGTTTTTCCACGGCGTGGTTTAGAGCGGCACCGCTGACGTCGGCGCTTTGGCTGTATCTCAGGAGTATTATCCTCGACTGGATCCTTTTCATTGTCGTTGTTGTTCTCTTTGGGTGTATCCACCATGTATACGTCATACGAGGAGCTGGCTGTCCAGCACCCTATAAGCGGTGGTTTTTGTGCATGCTCCTCTCTGACATCGTGGTCCATACCGTCGATGTCTTCAGAGCCGTAATTGAGCATGTCGGCTAAGTCTTCGACAATGGCTATGAAATGGATGGTGGGTGGGAAGCGGAATTCTCCGTCATCAGCTTCCCGTCCAAACCGGATATAGTTCGGCTGAGAGTCCCTTGATAAGGAGAGGGCTTTTAATGAGTTTAGCACATCACCTAAAGGTGAGTGCCGGAAGATGTCCGTGGAGCTGAATTCAATGAGCGGCGCCTCATCAGGTTCGATGGGCGCGGATGCACGTAGTTCGGAACCTATGGCCGGAGACGAATCCGAGGTTCCGGTGACACCGGCCCCGCTCGAGGTTGGATCTGTGTGCGGATCTAACGCCACTGAGCCTGCGAATTCTGCGGTGGGGTTGAGCTTCCCGTCCTCGGACGGTGCAATCTGCTCCGGATCCAGGGCTAGAGAAGTTACAGGCGCTATCTTCTGAGCACAGTCCGATGACAGATTTAGGTCATGTTCATCATGGTGGCAAGGAGCGGCTGCCATGGATCGAATCCGTCGAATATCAAGTCTTCGCAGATATCGGCAACATAATTCAAGTTTCCAAACCTGACCTAATGGCTAGGGGCGTAGCTGTCGATCTGCTCTAGATGGCCAAGCGAGTTGGTCCGCAGTGCAAAGCTGCCGAATACGAAGATCTGTCTGGGGAGGAAAACCTCCCCTGGACTGTATTGTTGTAGATGATTGACGGAGCCATCAAAGCTTTTGGTGACAACGTAGCAGAACTCTCAATGAAAGCACCAATGTCGGTGTCAAAGTCGGTGGATCTCGGGTAGGGGGTCCTGAACTGTGCGTCTAAGGTTGATGGTAACAGGAGGCAGGGGACACGATGTTTACCCAGGTTCGGACGCTCTCTATGGAGGTAATACCCTACTTCCTGCTTGATTGATCTTGATGAATATGAGTATTACAAGAGTTGATCTACCACGAGATCGTAATGGCTAAAACCCTAGAAGTCTAGCCAGTATGATTATGATTACCTCTACGGACTAAGCCCTCCAGTTTATATAGACATCGGAGGGGACTAGGGTTGTACAAAGTCAGTTAGAAAGAAAGGAATCTTCATATCCGGGTGCCAAGCTTGCCTTCCACGCCAAGGAGAGTCCTATCCGGGCAGAGGTGAGAGTCTTCGGTCTTGTATCTTCATAGCCCATCAGTCTGGCCCATGCTACATAGTCCGGCCGTCCGAGGACCCCTTAATCCAGGACTCCCCAGTGGCGCCTCGCCCGCGAGGAGCATACAGCCAAGGGTGTGCGGCGCAGAACCACACACCCATCCAAGATGCCACGACCTCAGGACGGCACGCCTAAGGCCGCGACCAAACCATCAGGAGATGGGGCTCATGAGGTCGGGCCCCCTGAAGCAACAGAAGATGGGGCTCCGGAGACTCCATCACTTCGAGAGGAACAAGACTCGGCGGACACTTCCTCCCTCATCGAGCATCCCATTCACTTCGTCAGCACCGTACTGTGTGACGCGCGAGCGTGTTACCCCATGCCACAGAAGCTCCTCCTTGCACTCCTTGTTGCTTCTAGGAAACTGCGCCACTACTTCCAAGGCCACTCTATCAAGGTCGTCTCAGCCTATCCCCTGGAGAGGGTGCTCCGGAGCCCCAACACCGCAGGAAGGGTTGTCGAATGGAACATTCAGTTGCAAGCATTTCAGCTGGAATTCAGTACTACCGGAGTCATCAAGGGTGCAGCCCTCACTGACTTTCTGGCTGAATGGACTGACGCGCCAGGTCAAGAAGTGGGCGAGGATCGCCCCCTTGCCCCAAGAGACGAAGCGCCTGATGACTAGCTCATGTACTTCGATGGCGCGTTCGTGCATAAGGGCACGGGGGCTGGAGCCGTGCTCATCTCGCCCACCCAAGACAAGCTCTGCTATGTCGTGCAGCTCTGCTTCCAGCATGGCGATAAGGTCTCCAACAACATCGCTGAGTTCGAGGGCCTGATCGCTGGGCTCAGGGTCGCGGTTGCCCTGGGGTCAGGCGCCTCACCATCAAGGGTGACTCCCAGCTCCTCATCAACTTCTCCAACAAGGAGTACACGCCGAAAGACAAGCACATGGAGGCATACCTCGAGGAGCTAGGCAAAATTGAGAAGCAATTCTTAGGTTTGGAACTGCAGCATGTGCCATGCGGCACGAACAAAGAGGCAGACGACATCGCCAAGAGGGTGTCCTGGCGCCTCCCCCAGGAGCCCAGGAGCCTGGCGTCTTCGAGGAGCGGCTCTTCAGGCCATCGGCGGTCCCCTCCCCCTGCCGAGTTAGCACTGCCTCAGGAGGAGCTGCCCACGGCACCCACCACGGGTGCCCCGGCCTCAGGGGCCCGCCTACTCCTCGCGCTTGAGCCTCAGGAGGGGTGCTGGACTGAGGAATTCAAGGCATACCTGCTTGAAGGCACCCTGCTGGAGAATGAAGAGGATGTAGAGCAGGTGGCTCGCCAAGCCACCGTGTACTACATACAGGAGGGTGAACTTTACTGAAGGCGCCTGAACGACGTCTCCCTGCGGTGCGTCTCCAAGGAGCAGGGGTGCGAGCTGCTGGCCGACATTAACGGTGTGGATTGTGGGCATCACTCTTCATCACGCACTCTCATGGGCAAGGCGTTCCGCAGCGGGTTCTACTAGCCCACAGTGCTCAACGACGCCTCAAATTGGTAAGATCTTCTGAAGCCTATCAATTCCATTCTAAGAAGATCCATCATCCCGCTCAGGGCCTCCAGACCATCACTACAAAAAAGACACATCCGTGACATTTTGGCTTGAACGATTTTTTTTCCTGTCATACTTATGACACTTCTATGACGATAATTGTGACAAAACCCGGTATCATCATCGATGTGGTGGACTCCTACTTCTATGACAAAAAATCATGACAGAAAATGGGCTTTTCGTCCAGGGCGGGCCGGAGATGTAGCTGCATGACATTCTTTGGGCCGTCCATGACGGAAAAAACCGTGGTAGAAGCGAGGGCGAGGAAAATTTCTGGGAGTTCCCGGTTACGGTGGGTGGTCGGGGGCGAGCGATGCGCGTTTCTCTCATACACGTACACGTGTGTGTGTGAGGCATTGGCTCTAACTGAACTCGAGCGAGGCGTTGGGCTCTAACTGAACCCGAGCGGTTGCACTGCAGGCTACGCATTACTGAACCCGAGCGATCGATCGATGGCTGTTAACTGAAGCCGATCGAGCGATTCCTTCGCTACTGCTGCTAACTAAAGCCGATCAA
>NC_041387.1:264465355-264474582 GCF_002162155.2 Triticum dicoccoides
GGATGAACATTAAGCGGCGGGGGTGGATGAACAGGACCCCATGGCATAGCCTCTGGATGAATAAGACCCCGATCGATTGAGCCGGTTGGGGCTGGATGAACAGGACCCCGTGGAGGGCTGGATGAACAGGACGACCCCGTGGAGGGCTGGATGAACAATAGACGGTGGAGGGGTGCCCGTGGAGGAGTGGTTGAACAGTAGCCGGTGGAGTAGCACGCGGTGGAGGCTGGATGAACAGGAGCCCGTGGAGGCTGGAGGAGGTCGACGATGGAGATGAACAGTATCCCGTGGAGTCCTGTTTTGCGGTACGCCACACCCCTCCCGATGAACAGGACCCCCGTTCGACCGTAGCGCTCCAACACGAGTTAGTTTCGTCCATTTTGCGGTACGTCACACCCCTCCCTATCAACAGGACCCCCGTTTCGACCATAAGAGGTTCGTTTCCTCCGTTTTGTGGTACGCCGGACCCCTCCCGATGAACAGGATCCCGTTTCGAACGTGGCCGATCGAACACAAGGCCGTTTCCTCCATTCTGTGGTACACCAGGCCTCATTTCTATTGCCTATTCCATCCAAGCCGGTTGGCTCCCACGTGCTCCGTTGCCTCTCGATGAACACGACGCATTCCATTGCCTCCCCATGAACACGGCGCATTCTGTTGCCTCCCCATGAACACGACGACGATGCATTTTCTCCGTTTCGACCCAGCCATGTACACGAGCCCTGGCCGTAGGTATGCGCGAGTAGGCGTTCGAGACCCCGCCCATATGTATGTATGTGGTCGTATTTTCTTTCTTGCACCCTGGCCATTGTACGTACGTGTACATGCTACGTGTGTGCCTCTACTACGACACGTGCGCGCCTCTACTACGACACGTGTGCGCCTCTACATCCACCAGTACGTACGTACACATTCGCGACCAGAATGACAACGCTACGTATGCTTCGACCAGGTGGGTCCCGACTGTCAGGCACTTCCTTGCGTGCGAAGATGTAGCTGGTGGGTCCCAGAGGTCAGGGGGGCGAATTGTTTTATTTTGCCCAGACGCACTTCCTTGCATGCGAAGGTGTAGCTGGTGGGTCCCAGCAGTCAGGGGGGAAACATTTTTTTTGTGAAATACGGTGGCCCATCCGGTGGGTCCCTGCTATCAGGTGGAGGAATAATTATTTTGCGCGTAATAAGGAGGCACTTCCTTGCGGCCGCCGTGGACCCAGCTGTCAGCCTCTCCACGCACAGTACTCTTCTAATGGAAGTCGGTCATTGAACACATTGATCACGCCGCGCCGAGAGCACCACAGCGGTGGACGACGGCAAGGCCTAGGAAGGGGACGACGTGGAGCCGGGGAAGACGCAACAGTGGATGCGCACGCGAAGAGGAGTACGAGGGTTCACTGGTTCGGCTGAGGTGTGAGGCTGCCGTCACCGCAGAACAACAGGGGGTGTGGGTGAGTAGATGGATGGCTTGGCCATTGGTGGGAGTAGTAGGGGGCGGTGAGGCCTCCGTAGCATCACAACCAGCCACGGGAGGCAGGAGCACGTGGCACGACCAGCGCTGGTTTGGGCGGCTGGAGCAAGAAGACCAGAGGTTGAAGAAGCACTACGTCCATTGGATGGACATCATACAGTCACTGGAGCTAGAATCATTCATATTGACTAAGTTGACAAAGCCCTCCGTCCCCGTCAACTTAGTTGGCCCACAAGTCATCCTCCCACTATGGTGGGTCCCAGCTAGCAGGGTGTATTCATTTTTTTGTGCGTAATAAGGAGGCACTTCCTTGCGTGCAAAGATATAGCTGGTGGGTCCGACCTGTCAGCGGGGGAAATGTTTTTTTTGCAAAATACAGAGGCCCTTCCGATGGGTCCCAGCTGTCAGGTGGAGGAATCATTATTTTGCGTGTAATAAGGAGGCATTTACTTGTGTGCGGCCGTGGACCCAGCTGTCAGCCTCTCCACGTACAGTCCATGTCCGATGGGTGTCGTTTGGTTACCACGTTGACCAGGCCGCGCCGAGAGCACCATGGCGGTGGAAGACGGCGAGGCCTAGGAAGGAACAACATGGAGCCGGGGAAGACTCGGCAATGGTTGCCCACGCGGTGGGGAGTACGAGGGTTTACTGGTCCGGCTGCCGTCGCCGGAAAATAACAGGAGGTGTGGGTGAGTAGAGGAATGGCCTGGCCAGCAATGAAGTAGGGTGGGGCTGTGCGGCCTATGCGGCAGCACAGCCGGCCACGGGAGGCGGGAGCAGGCAGTTCCACTGGAGCTGGTTTGGGCGGCTGGAGCAAGAAGATCAGATATTGAATAAGCAGCACGGCCGTTGGATTAACATCCAACAGCCAATGCTGCTAGAATCATTTATGGACTAAGTTGACAAAGCCAAAGTACACGTCAACCTAGTAGACCCACAAGTCTGCATCCAAATCTGTCCCGAACAGCATATAGCCCGAAATTTCTAGCCAGATTCAAATTAATTTTAAATCTAAATATACCTTGAATTAAATTCAATGAAATTTTACCCGCACAAAAACAATGAAATTTAAAATATCAAAATCCGAAAGAAAAATGTATTTTGGAACTAATTGCGTGTTTGCTGTATTTTTCCATTTGACATCCCATTTATTATTACTTGTAGCCCATTTCTTATTACTTATAGCCCATTTTCTGGGCAAAATGCATCCCTCCTCGTCTTGAAAGATTTCCGGCCCAGCAGGGCGTAGAAAAGCAAGTAGGCCTATGTTGGTTATTCTGCAAAAAACAAAATAGCTGGCTAGCCATTTTTAGAAAGGAAAAAAAACAAACTGGGCTGGTCATGTGCTAAACATATGAAATAAAAGCCTGGGCTAGACGGGCCACGGGTCCCGCATAACCCAGTTGATACCCTTCTCCGTCCCGAAAAAACAAATTACTGCGCGCGCTGTTGGGTCCCTACTATCATTCTCACCATGTACAGTCATCTCCTTATTCCTCTCGGTTGTTGACCATGTTGACAACACCGGAGGGCGGCGCCGCGGCGAGCGAACCAAGGCGGAGGACGATGGTGAGGCCTCGGACGGGAACGAACATGAGCCGGGGAAGATGCACAGAATTTTAGGGTGCGATGTGGCCACGATGCGTGCGCAGCAGCACAGCCAGCCGTGGGAGGCGGGAGTAGGCGGTCCCGCCGGCGCTGGTTTGGCTTTGGCGGCTCGAGGAAGAAGAGACTGAAGAAACACAACAGACGTTGAATGTCAATCGAACGGTCAAGGTTAGCACAATCGTTTGTTGACTAAGCCGACACCAAGTAGCATACTTTTTTATATATAGGAAGAAACTAAAAACTGGGCTCATTGGCCCAATAACATTCCCGAAACTGCGACTGTTCGATCTTCTGTCACAACTAAAACTGCCAGGAAAATGCGTTCGTCTGCCGTCCTCCTCATAGGGAATGTTCGCCACATAAGTGACTACAACCCTTGGTTTTCAACCGAGAGGTCTTGGGTTCGAGTCCCAGGAACTCTCAGTTTTGTCCTCCTTCCTTCCTCGCAAAAAAGGGAAGGAAAATCAAAGACTTGGGAAGGCGTACAGAACAAGCTAGTGTACCAGTAAAGAGACGTTGCCTAGTTTTAGAAAAAAGAGAGACGTGCTCCTGTAGCTGGTTTGAATCCAAACCTAGACTATGACTATATATGGTGCTATGCTACTTTGCAAGTAATGAAACTGACATATCCAACGTTCGCTTCTCCTCTTCTCTACTTACTCTACCTAGCATCAGAAGCTTTGGGCATAGCAACCATGTCAGTTGGCTGCTCGTCCACCTGCACTTCAGCAGGCAACCAACAGCTATGCGCCAAGTCGCCACTCGTACCATCGGCTGTGGATCTTATCACACCCCCGCCGGCACGCGCACCACAGTCGATTGCTCATCGCAACCCGCTGCCGTTGGTGTGGTGCCACTACTGCAAATCACGCAGAGTCATCCATCGCGTCTCAACCACAATCCTCAACCCTGGCCGAGTCTTCTACAAATTCCCGAATCATGGGGTAATAATATGTTTAAGTGTTGTTCTGCTGCTTTTAGTTGCTGATTTTTTAATAGTTTGGTTGATGATCTTTCAATTTGATTCGTGCAGAAAAGGGAAGATTCTTGTGATTTGTATTTCTAGGAAGTTGCTGATGTGGAGGAATGCAACTATGCTGATTATTTGGTTAGTCGAGGAATCTCAATACCAGCAGGTTGGGGTGTTGGACAAGTAACTAAAGGAACGACAAAAGAGGAAGATGCAGAACAGAAGGTTAAAGATGTAGTTCCTCTGATCATGGCGAAGCAACATCTGCTGAACGGCCTTGACAGCAATGAGGAGATGAAAGAGCTTGTGAAGATAATGGGCAGAATCAATGTGCTCTGTAGGATGATTGTATCTTTATTTGAAGTGTATGTAGCACTCATGATGTATTCAGTGGCTATGACATGAGCACTTTGCTGAAACTAGTAATGAATGAAACCTGTGTAGCAGGCTGGGTGTAGTGTTGTGAACATCTAATGATTTCTATTAATGGAAATCAGGGGGTATCCCCTTTTTCTCATAAATAAATAAATAGCAGAGGCCCTATCGGGTCAGCTTTGTTCTCATTCGAAGACGTCGAGCAAATTGCAGCCCAACAGCAAACTATGTCATCAAATTCAAGTATCACAGCCAAATATGAGTACAACTAAACAACAATGTCATCATGTTTTAGTTGTCATACAATCACCAAACACAAATTAGCATACATGACAAGTGATGTTCTCACAGAAAAATACTAAACAACATGTTCATCAGGTTTAAGTTGTCATAGCAAACACAATTTCACATAGTAGATAAAAACGTCTTCTGACAGGCAAATACGACAAAAGCAATGTAATCATCATCCGCGGTAGCAGCTTTAACATCTTCGCCATGTGTATTAGTCTGAATTGTAATTCCCCATGGTGTCATCTTCTTCTTCGTCCTCAACGTCCTTGAACGTTGGATTCTTCTCGATCAACTCTTGTATCTCCACAGCACGACAGGCAATCTTTTCACCGGCGTCATTGACGTGATGGTTCTCAAAGATATTAGAAACATCTGTGTTATCTTGCACATCAGGAGCAGTGTAAGAATCATCTTGTTGTGCAACTTCATAAAACGAATTCCTCTGCTCAAAACTTTGCAATACACTCCACTCATCGCTATGTGCAAATGTGTCTTCCAAGAAAAATATCTGTGTTGCTTGATTTGCCAAAATAAAAGGGTTGTTGGTCTGGTACGCCGCCTTGACATTGAAGGATTTAAAATAATCACCAGCTCTGGGTTTTGCAATCCTGGAAAACAGGTTATACCAACGACAGCACAACAGAACCACACACCGATGATCCTCGAAACTGGAGATATACTGCAACTGAACAATGTCTGTTATGTTAGCATACATTTCAGTTGTCTCTTTGTCATACGTCTCCGTGCTCATGGTGGAACTGTTTTGTGTCTTCTTGCCTTCGTCTCGTGCAAGGGTGTTGTAGCGCATATCTCCGACAACGCAAGATTCATAATGTCTTACCCGAGTATCAGGACCCATTGCTGGTGAGTAAAGGGCATCATCAATTGCATGCCCATCCTCCCGCATCTTCTTAACCTATGTTTAGAAAATAGACAAGCTGATCATCTTATGTACTCAATATATTAAAAAAACTGACAGTGCAATTCAAAAGCTTACATGGCTCTTGAACCATTTCGCAAATCCTGCCATAACCAATTTGTCAATGTTTCTTGGATTTTGCGGCAGTAACTCCTTTTTGTAGATGTTACACAACATAGTGATCGTGCAAACATCTAAATATATAAGAATGTGCTGCAAATTTAGTAGATTGCGATGTATAAGTTGCGGTACTTAGCACTTACTTGATATAAGGTAGTATATCAGGACATTTATTCAACACATACCAAACCATTTTGTCCAAATCTTTAGGTTTCTCCTCTTGTCGACTCTTCCCTGTAACTCGAACAGAATAATTGAAAATATTGATACCGGGATTGTCTTTACCCACCTCTTTGCTAAGTTGATCAGCTGTTTGAATGTATTTTGAGCAGAATGTCAACGCTTATGTAGCAATGTAGGCCTCTCCAATGGAACCCTCGGGTCTAGCTCTGTTCCTAACATAGCCCTTGAAAGTGCCTAGCCTCCTTTCAATAGGGTACATCCAGCCATACTGTACTAGACCTCTAAGTAGTGCCTCATCAGGTAGATGAACAGCCAAATGCACTATCACATCAAAGAAGGCTGGAGGATAGATCTTCCCAAGGTTGCATAGAATAGTTGGTATCTTATCTCTAAGACGCTCCAAAGCATCTATCCTGATATTTCTACTGTAGAGTTCCCTGAAGAATTATCCCAACTCTGTAACTGCTCTGTATAAGTTAGGGCGGCCCAATCCTCTAAGGATAACAGGTAAAACCCTTTGAAGTAGGACGTGGCAGTCATGAGTTTTCAACCCTTGTACCTTGTTTCCATCTGCATTGACTCTCCTTTCAGGATTGGAAGCAAATCCATGTGGGAATCTCACACGTGACAGGACCTCACAGAATTCTTTTCTTTTTACCTTGTCCAAGACGTACACAGCTGGTGCCATATCCCATGGTTTACCTTCATCTTGCACCTGCAAATACTGTCTGATACCCATGTGTGTCAAATCAATCCTAGATTTTAAGGTATCTTTCGTCTTGCCTTCAATATTAAGAAGTGTGCCGATAATGCTGTCACATATATTTTTCTCCATGTGCATCACATCAAGATTATGCCGCAGATCCAAATCTTTCCAATACTCCAAGTCCCGCAAAGTGGACCTGCGGGTAAACAATAATCTATCTTCTGCCCTGCCATGCTTCCTTTTCCCGCTACCATTACTAGGATGGTTTCTTGGTGTAATATGCCTGACCTTCTCTAATTTCACTTGCAACTCACCAGTGGTGAGCCTCTTTGGCGCATCACGGTTTTCATGCTTTGCATTGAACACATGTCTTCGGTATTTTCTAGGATGCGGCTTGTCCTTGGCAAGGAAACGGCGGTGTCCAATGTAACCGATCTTGCTAAGTATTGCGTATGACAGCGGATTCCTGTCACAGCGAACACATGCATTGTAACCATGTGTTGTTCGCCCTGACATAGTGCCCAAAGCCGGATAATCATGGATGCACCAAATTATAACAACACGCAAAAAGAAATCAGCTGGTGGGCTGCTATATAGGACTCGAGTGAGAACACCCCTCCATAGTTGTTGAAGTTCCTCCACGAGAGGCTCCATGAACAAATCAAAATCCTTTCCAGGACTTTTTGGACCTGGGATGAGCAAGGCCATCATGTAGTTTGATTCTTTGGCGCAGACATTTGGAGGCATGTTGTAAGGGATAACAAGCACTGGCCACATGCTATATGTGGCGCTCTGGTGGCCGAATGGGTTAAATCCATCTCAAGCTAAGCCAAGTCTAATGTTTCTCGGGTCGGCAGCAAACTTTTTGTGTTTATGATTGAAGCTTTTCCACTCACTACCATGAGATGGATGGCTCATTACATTATGATCTCTGTACTCCTGGTTCCTAGAATGCCACAGTACATCCTCTCTTGTTTCTGCAACATGAAACAACCTCTGCAATCTTGGTATAATTGGAAAATGTCTCAGAACATTATGAGGAATACTCTTCACAGCATCGCCATCTTTTCATCTTGATGATTTGCATTTCGGGCATTCACTTAAGTTGGCATACTCCTTCCGGAATAGAACACAATTATTCTTACAAACATGGATCATATCATATCCAATTCCAACTGCACGAAGGAAATTCTTCATTTTACTGTAGGTGTGTGGCAGCTCAGACACATGTGGGAAAGATTTGCGGAAAGCAACCAACATCACATCGAATGATTTTTTGGTCATCCGCTCAGATGTCTTCACCTGAAGAAAGGTGACCATAGCTGAGAATACTGACAGCTTATTTCCTGGGGTGACAGCCACGTTGCATTGTTCCAACATGCGTGCCCACCGTTTTTCTTCAGCAGGTGAAAGTTCACGGAATGCATGAGCATTTCGTAGCATTGTTTAAATGTTGGTCAAACTCACTGGCTCTGCCACCACCACCTCCTCCTCCTCTTCCACCTGAGCATCAGGCAGATCAAGATGGTGATTTGCTGCTTCCACGTAGTCAATAACATTGACGTTCACAGTTTCACCATGATGAACCCACCTAGTATATGTGACCGACATCCCATACAAGTGTATATGATTTTGCACAGTTGACTGGGGTCTTGTAACTAAATTCATACAACTGCTACACGGGCAGAGCACATCTGATTTCGGACCATCGTACTCAGCTCTGATAAAGTTCATGAAGTTTTCAACCCCTCGACATATGCAGCGAAGAATCTTCGAGCAGAAGTTATCCAAGTCCTGTCCATCTGTTAGACATACAAATTAGTTCTTCTACTAGACATTACAGGAAACACATATATGCTTTTTTATGAAGTTCAGAAGAAAAAAAAATACCTAGGTCGATGTCTAAAGCTATGGCAAGATATTTGGACGAGCAGATCTAAGTAATGAAATATATGTAAAGCTAATTCAGCAAGCAGATTTGAGTGCTAAATTATGGCAGGCTGTTTCAGCAGTCACTGAGGCCGACCACACAGCCATCAAACTATCAAAGGCCATCGCATCAACAAAGATCGAGTATAAAACGGTGTAGAGCTATTTCACCTAACAAATTGGCTACTAGACCATGGCGATCTACGTCACAATAAATATATGGCAGGATATTTTAGCAACTAATCGGCCTTGGCATGCCATCTCAGCTAAGCAGATTGAGTGCAGAACAGGGCAAGGAAGCTTCTTAAGCAGAGCATATTGACTGTAAACTACTTAGGCAGACAGTGAGATTAACAGCGTCTATCAGCTAACATTTAGCGCTACACCGACATGAATGGGGCCTCAGTCTAGAATGCGCGTACCGTGGGAGAAGTTGACCGCCGTGCGTATCCACACGAACGTTGCCAGAGGTGGCGGCGCTGACCGCCGTGCGCCTCCACAAGAACGTAGCCAACGGTGGCGGTGCGGCTAGAGGACGGCAGTCTACAGGAGCGTACTGTGGGAGCGAGAGGATCGTCGTGCGTCCCCTCGATGAACCATGGCACTGATGTATCATCGCGGCGGGAAGGGAGGCTTTGGCGGAGCGAATGGAGCGGAGGGG